>NC_133026.1:57668870-57969193 GCF_048771995.1 Taeniopygia guttata | reverse complement strand
CAGTGTCACCGTCCATGAGACCAAGTTGCTCAAAGCCCCATCCGTACTCAAGGTCTATGAGTGATGTAATGTTCAATCACATCAAGCATGGAAAAATACTTTTTAATTATAGCAAGTGGGAATCTACTTAATTTTGCTGTCCTACCTTTACCTGTGTGGATTCTCAGAGAAATTTAATTCATCTATTCTTAGACACCTTCAGCAGTAGAGACTGTACAACCTGTTTTTTCCCCTTTTATCAACTCTACTGAATAACTTCTGAAATGCTTTCTAAAGTGAACATCCACATAGCACTGTGTATGCTGGAGAGTCATTTCTGTATTTCAATTATTAGTTAATCAGAACTCAGTTATGGTTTTTACTGAATATATTCTGTCTTCTGGGGGAAAAAATATCCTTTAAAGTTAATTATAATGGGACAGCTGTTATATCATTGTAAGTCCTGAGTAACTCCTGTAAGTTTGCAATAATAGAAAAATAGAATTTTTAAGGTTGGAAAAGACCTTTAAGATTATCAAGTCCAACTGTCAACCTAGCACTACCACCATGTTAACTATTAAATCATGTCCTCAGGTGCCATATGTCCACATTTTTTCAGCACCTTCAGTAATGGTGACACCACCATTTTCCTTCTCAATATGTTCCAATGATTTGCAACCCCCTTCTCCCTTTACGGAGAAATTTTCCCTAAATCCAATCTAAACCTCTCCTGCTGCATTTTGAGACCATTTCCTCTTGTCCTGTCACTTGTTACCACATTAGAAACTGACTCCCACCTCACCAAAACCTCCTCTCAAGTATTTACAGAAAGTATAAGGTCTCTCCTGAGCTTCCTTTGCTCCAAGCTAAACAATCCCACCTCCTTGGCCACTTGTTATCAGGCTTATGCTCCACACTCTTCACCAGCTTCACTGCCCTTGCCTGGACTTGCTCCAGCACCTCAATGTCTTTCGTGTTGTGATGTGATGGTACTGATATAATGATTTACAGAAGTACAAATGAGAGAATACAATGTCCTGAAGCTCTAAAAATTCAAATTTCTTTCTATGCAGCTCTTTGAATGCGTGCTAAAAAAAGCATGTCAGGAAGTTATAATTGATATCAAAGTGCTTGTTTTCCCCTAATTTGCCACACTTTAGCTATTTGCTATTAATGTCTTATCTATGGGTCCTTATATTTAGAAACAAGAATTAGAAACGTAGATAAAAAACTGCACAGCACTTACAATTTGGGGAAAATATGCATTCAACCTGCATTTGCTTTAGCCTCTGTGGGACACTGAGACACTTGTCAAAACCCAACAGGCATACTGAGCTTCAATGATTCATAGGATTTAAATTACTTGCTCTGAGGGAAATCAAGTGTGCAGGAGACCCCACAGGGTCCCACCATCTAATTAAAGGGAGCTTTCTTCTTGATCATCCTCATGTAAATATGTAATAAGCCATCAGAGTAGAATCATTCTGTTTACACATCATCTGCCAGTCAGGAAGATCAATGATGAGAGCAAGCATTTTATATTTATCTCCTGAATATGTTTCAGATCATCTAACAGATTTTTTTATGAAGACTTGGATCTCCATATGCAGGCAGAGAAGCCTAGAGCAATTCTGAATTTTCTTAAGATACCATTTTGAACAGGGAGATAGATGCTCAAGTTAAAATGCTCTAGGAAGATTAATTTTGGGACATAAACTGTTTTATTCAGTAGAATTCTTACTATTGTAGTCCTGCTTCTTTCCAGAATCAGATATCATAAAATATATTGCTTTATTCACAACCATACATGTGATAAAGACTTTAGTACCATATTTTAAACAAGATGCTATCAGCACCAGCCATTGAACTAAATGAGAGCAGACCACTCTCCAACCAAATGAGATAAAGCAAATGATTTTACTGTGTCAGCGAAGTAGGATCTCTTTGCAAACAGTCCTGCAGTAAAAAAATTTCATTGATTTCATAAGTCAGCAGAACTCTATTTGTTTGAATATTTTCCTTTGTTTGAAAATTGTGGCTTTAAACTCTTTAGAAAAAAAAAAATAAGTGTTTTTGTGAACGTCAGGAAGAAAATAGATCTAATGTTACATTTTATAAATCTCTTATTTTTTATTAATTTCTTATTTTAGGGAAATCACTGTACACAGAGCTACCAACAGCTATTATTCATTTGCTTTTTATTGTTTTTCCAACTGCCTTCCTATTTCAGTTTATTAGTTAAACTTTATTTCTGATTTTATCACCATCATCAGACTTCAAGCTGTTTTTTGATGCTCTTCCCCGCTTTTTATATTCTCCTTTTCATATAAACAGGAGTATTTCTCTTTTCCATAACAACCAGAGTTTTCTCAAAGGCATGGAAAACCAACAAGTGAGGTCCCTTTTGAAGTAACTACAAAGTGAAGTATGAATGATAATAATTAGATCCTGTAACTTTAAAACAGTTTGAAAATCTGTGAATTTCTAAAGGCAAAATAATTTCCTTATTTCCTTCCTAGTCTGACTTTTAACCTTAAGTGATTAGTCTTGATTCTCTGTCTGTAACCAAATAAATAATTTCAGATGAACAAACACAGTATTTAGTATTTTTATTGGGGATTACTGTCAATTCTTTGATGTACTCTACTGTTAAGTTTATTGCTTTGGTATTAGAAAATATGATTCTTACATCAAACCTCTAATCCTACACTATATATCTTGCTTTGTTTTAGCAGAAACACTCAGCTAAAATACAAAATTGTTTTGTTAGCAAAGAAATTTCTTTAAAGGGTATGGGGACCTACATTACTATCATCAATAAAACAGGAGGTACACGTAAATGGTTTATTTCTTACAAAACCAAAAAGGTGTTTATTCTAATCTTCCTCTGGAAAACAGAATTCTCTAACCTACAGCAGGCAGACTACACTGTATGGGGACTGTATTTAAACACCTTTGCATTTGAGAAGATAGCTCAAACCACGGCATCAAAAGGGAAGGAAGTGGTACAAATTGAAGAAGAGGAAATTAATGTTAGATATTAGTAAAAAATTCTTTACTGTAAAGGTGGTGAGACACCGGATTAGGTTGCCCAGGGAGGCTGCAGACGTCCTGTGCCTGTCAAAGTTTAAAGCCAGGTTGGATGAGGCCTTGAGCAGCCTCGTCAGGAGGGAGGTCACCCTGCCCAAGGTGTGGGAAATTGAGACTGGTTTGTCTTTAAAGTCATTCCAAACCCCTGGCATTCTCTGATTGTGTGAATTATGTAGAATTAATATTCGCATTAAAAATAATAGCACATATATTCTGTCAATTATTTGCAGAAGTCAGCCTGAAGCAATAGGTCTTGCTGTCTTTTGGTGCCTTTCTATCTATCTTTAGAGACTGATCCAGTTTACAGGATTAGTCCAGCGTCAGGCACCTAAGGGGAAAAACGCACAGTTAGGATATTCAGGAAATATCACCCAAAAATAAGAAATATCATATGACCATTTAAAAAAATTCTACATTAGATCTCTTATATTCCTGACCTATCCCAAAAGATTTTTATTTCATTTCTAAATAGCTTAAAGACACAATTTTCAAATACAAGCCAATATACAATCTTTTTTTTTTTTCCTGATTCTTCTTTTTGTTAATTTTCCCCCTAGGTGCCTGTCCATTCAACTGGATCAGACTCAGAAAGTAGATGGGAAGGCTCCACAACCCATTGTTACATGCTGACTGCTGCCAAGCATTGATTGAATATAATTACTTTTCTACTTCAAGTTAAATTGTTGACATATTCCTAATGTTTTGCTCACTTCATACCACTTCAGAACAGTCTGTAACACACAAACACATGAGCTCAAAGACCTTCCAAAATGTGTTTCTATTTCAAGCTAAAGAAAGAGCAGAAACAGCAAAAGAAAGCAAAAAACGGCAAAAGGAAAAAAAAAAAACCAAAAAACAGCAAAAGAAAGATCAGCATTATCATATCACTTCTCACAGTATATCTGGACTGATAAAACCTGCTGAAAAGAGGTACAGCCTTCATAAAATATCACACAGGATTATTTTTACAACTCAAAATATGGCTAAATGCATCTGCTAAACATATATAATGTAAATCATGTCCTTGATTTCAATGTTAAAGACATTCTTGGTAACTCTCTGAATTTCAGGTGCAGAGTCATTAATTTCCTGACTCTCTTAATTTTAGTATTACTCTCAACTGTATCTGCATTAGTGGCTTCTTGATGCTCTGACACACTGTGCCAAATGTAACTCTCAGCTCACCTCTTTTGATCTGGGATCTTCTTATATTACCTATCTGATTGACTGCGTCAAAGTATCATCATTTTGCCTTTGGTATTCCCATTTTCATTTGTTGGTCTGAAGGAGTCTTCTGAAGGCCCTGTTTTCCTAGAAACCTCCTTGTGCACAAATTTTACTTCTTCGACTAATTCCATGGAGCACTGACTTGTGCTGAGTCCAATACATTTCTTATTAACGTTCCTTTCAAAGTTTCATTTTACTGTAGGCTTTTCTGATGCCTCCATATTGAATCTGTTTTTTTGTGCTACAGATTTGATCCAAGCAAGCCTGATGTTACAACAGGAGCACCCCAAATGGCAATGTTTAAGAAAAGTATTGACTTAAATGAAAGAGTTTTCATTGATTCTCTTGAATAAATTATGCAAGCTAGCAAAAAATAGAACAAATACTTCTGGTTTGCTTACTCACTATTTCTTCCAGATATACTTAGAAAGATATACCATCATAACTTCTATGTCATGCTCACAAGCCACACATTCCATCTCCTTGTACCTGTGCCAGCAATGCCAAAAGGGTTCTTTCATCCATTTCATGTTCATGATGAAGATGAACATGATGAGGAGAAAAAAAAGGGGACCTTGCTTAAGACACTAAGCATAAATTCAGCTTAGCAAAAATTCACTGGAAGATAGCTATTTGCCTACATTTCCTCAACTGTAACATAGATTCAAGGCCTAATTGGAGCCAATCAGCAGCACTATAAAAAGAGCATGTCCTAAAGAAACCTTGAAATGTAGTTCAATAAATAAGAATGTTGAAGAAAAAAAAAATTAAAGCAATTAAAAGCTGTCATTAAACCATAAAACAATTGACACTAGGCTTAAAACATCTTACTATGCATGATTGTGTACCAAATAACAAAACTAATTTTACACATCATGCTATCGCATTTAAGTCAGTTACTGACTGGTAGGTATGAGGAACTGATTTAATGTGTACATATTATTTCACAGCTGTTTACCTAAGTCTTTTTTTAATCCTGTTTCCAGCTACTGTCAGACAGAATATTGGCTGCAGGTCAGATCCATTAGGACCATTTTTATGGGCCTAACTTAACAAAGATTAATTTATACATTTATAATTTATAATTTATAATAATTTATAAAATGTATTTTTATTTACAGGAACTTAGATTAAATATTTATTTTCTAATTTTACAATAACTTTGTCGTGGAGCAAAGTGAGCAATAATGATTAATGACACTGAGCACGAAACTTTTAATTGACATCTCCAGTCTGATTGCTGTTTTTTCACTGAACTTCAAAACACTGTGAGTGCAAAAAATCAACTTTGACCTCACAAAGTTTGTTGCAAAAATTGAAGATATATATCTAGAGAATTCATTGGAATGGTATCTCCTTGTGTAGACACTCTCCAAGGAGAGAGGACATTCCCTGACCCAAATAGAAATATACACTGAAAGTTATTTAATATTATTATTTAATTTAAAGTCCTCTCAACAGACTGCTAATTTTTCTTGAATAAATTTGTCCAATGTTCATATTACTAGAGGGGATTAATTTTACACAGTACAAGCTGCCTCTATAAAATACTGTGGTAGACTTTCTCTAATCAGATAACTTCCAGCTCCCTCTTACATGCTAAATGAAAGAATCTCAATTAAACAGCTGTCACAGATATGGGAACAAATGACTCTTTGCCCTGTGCTGATGACCCAGCTAGAAGTACTCAATGGCATGCTGGGGCCACCAAACTGGTTCAAGTTTATCATGGTAATTTCCATCTCTTGAGGGCAATTTTGCCTCCCAATGCATCTACACCTGTGCACCTCTGGGTGTCTGAGAGAAGTCTGACATTCACTGGTTCAGATTATAGGGTCCAGCTTTATAGGTTCTGAGATGTCCCTTCATCACCTGCATTTTTGAAAGTCATGACTTTGCCAGAGACGGTACTGTAGGATCCTGAGTTTCTGCAACTTGTGAAGATCTGATTCGGACTGTGATTCAGAAGAGTCCTTGTCTGTATATATTTTCCTATCTGAAGAGCAGGATAATGTAATTTTTTTTTTCTATACTATGCAGAATTTTTCTTAGTATGTGTCAAAAGGTAGGCATAATTATTTTATCTAATTTTCAGACTACCTTGAAGGTTATGTTATGTTATTCTGTATTAATTACAGCATTTAAATGAAATTTGGTATTGAAGAACAAAAATTTTATATAATTTGGTAATATTGCCTTGTAATTTTATTCATGGTTTGAATAATTTTCAGCATATAACTGGCTTTATAATTTTAATTTCAGGGAACACACTGCTGCAGTAGACTAGGAGTTGGCACAGCTAGAGCAACAGTGCAGGAATATTCATAAAACTGAGCTCTCAGGGTTATCCAGCTCTCTTAAATGAGTGATTATGTATATTTGGATATATAAACACAAATATATAAACATACACTTGTATATATGTTTACTTACATATGCATAAACCATCTATGCATATATATAGTTATGTATATAGTTTTTTATATATATATATATATATATATATATATATATAAGTATGATGCTTTTAAAAAATAATCTATTCTAAATACACTGAGGACATTTCATATTTGAAGATGTCATTTGGAAAATTACCAGTAAACATCCAGATGCCTCCTTCAATAATAATTCAGATATTACTAGCAAGGTCTGGCAAGATTACAATCTTCAGAGATACTGCAGTCTTAGTGAAAAAAATAAGACACATCAAGCAACTTTGTCCTAGCATAATCTACTTTTTTGTCTCTTTAATTTAGTCCAGCTGTTGCATTCTAGCTAAGTCATGAAAATAAAAATAAATAAATTCAAACTTAACCTTTGTTGAATTTAGGAAGATTTTTGATCCTTCTACCTGCCTGGTAAACAACTTCTGTCATTAGAATTCAAATTGTAAAAACTTAGTTAAAGTCTGAGGAATTAAATAAATTTAAAAAAAATACATTTTAAAAAGACTTGTGTTTGCAGTGTATATAGAGGATAAATATCCTATGAGACCTCTCATGTTGGACTTCCTACTTCCTATTTGAGTATTAGGAAAGAGTCTCAAATCCTCACTGCAGGTGAGGTGGGTGTTTCTATGTGAAGGTATGCAGGAAAGAGCAGGGAGACCAGGCATGCCTTTAACCCAGCTGTTCTTTCTCATCTCTCACAGGAAGGGGAGAAGAAGGGTACAGAGATTGACAGGACCTTCAGCTCCCCTTCCCACTTCCCCATTAGCACCCACTGCTGCAGCAAGAGCATGTTTGCATCAGTCACTGTGCTGGCTCATAGGGGCTGGACCTGCCACTGACAGGAAAGTTCTCTGCCACAGTCTGCGTTGGGGGACACAGTGAGAAAGGAGGTGTGTGCTACCAGGAACCAGAATGAAAAATCTGGGCCACCACAAAATTCCTAGGGCATACTGCAGAAGAGCTTCCTTAGCTATAACAGCTCATGAGTTTGCTCAAGGTTGGGAGGACACAGAAGTTATTTAGACCTATGGCACTTCTCATTTGGCAAGCTGCAACACTCAGGGAGAACTTCAGTCTTTTACAGTTATTTCATTCTGAAGTGTCTGTGCCAAGATAATAACTCTTAGGCAGCACTGTGCAAATGCTCTGCAATATAAAAGAAAAAACAAAAAGGGCAGTTAAAATGGGATTGAAAAGAAACCATATGGACAATATTGTAAGGTTTTTTTTCAGATTCTTGATTCTTTCAACACTAAACTTAGCAAAATTATTATCATCTTGAAAACCAGCAACTATGCTTAGTAGGAAGGTTGTTTTGCTTTAAACTTGTAGCAATGGGCTGTTACAACCTCCTCTGAGGCAGAGTGGGGTTCTTGTTAACACATACACACACGTAGGAAAATATATAAAGAAAAGAAAGTAAGAGAAAGAAAGAATAAGAGTGGGGGAAGCCACAAATAAAAGTCTTGATAGATTGATATACATTCAGGTTCAGGTGGGAAACTCCAGGTACCTCCCTTGGGAGGGGAGTTTTACACTGTCTGATGTGACACTCAGTCATGCAGTCTTTTTCTGGAAGGTGACAGATATGAATCTGGGGGTACTTTGAGGTTTTTTGATGGTTTATAATCCTTTCTAAAATATGACAGCTCTTTCTCAGACCTGTATAACTAAGCCAGTTATGTCTTGTCAGAAGAGATGAATACTCTCAGACCTGTGTGTGAATGTCCCAGTACCTCCTGGGGGAAGAGAGAGAGGGTATCAGTCTCCGGACCTTAACAGAAGGGAAGGCATTGGTATGATTAAAATCATTGTCCCACCTCACAGGATCTGCTTCTTGCCTTTTCCCTTATGTGGCTCAAAAACCTGACTGCTATTAAATAAAGATTTGTTTGTCCTGGTCATCCTCCAGTGGTGGATGCACTCGGCCTCTGCACCTGAGCTGTTCTTAGGGAGATCAGAGCTTCTGCTAGTGCACACCCAAAACTCTTTGGTTGAGGGTTGCAAACCTGGACTCAGCAAAGCACCTGCTGCTTTTGGTCAATGACCAATTATTTGAATCATTAACCATTAACATTTTAGTGTCTCACATGGGTCAGCCCTCAAAGTCTTGATTCTGAACCCAGAGATGCTCAGGGAGTTGAAGAAACACAGCCCAAAAATGGGCTGTGGATTGTTAGCTGCTGATGTTAAACTTAGTCTTGTGAGTGTTTAGGGTTTTTTAAGAAATTGGAAAATGGCAATTTTTAAATCAAAATATGTCCACTGGGAAATTCACCTGCATATTTAGTACATCTTGTTGATGGTTTTGGTTTTGTGCACTGAAACTTGTAGATGAATGTGGAACTGACTCTTATGAATCAAAAATCATAATTCTGCAGAAGTTAAGAAGTTAAGTTCTACAGAAACTTAAACAGATGAAGTTTCAAAAGGTACGGAGTATCAGAAGAAATACCAAAAAGGTAAAAGTAACAAGATGTGGATATGAGAATGTTTGCTGACCTGGGAACAAAAGTACTTCATAGGTTTGAGAATCTCATAGCTGACCTAATTCATGAACCTCAAAATCAATTTTAAACCAACAACTTTTCACATTTTTGTTCTGAAACTAATGTTTAGAAGGAAAAAAAATAATTTTAAATATGTGATTGTCACAGATTCTTTAACTCCTAAGGATTTCTACCTAGTGATAGATGTTCAGCCCTTCTGTGAAATAGAAAAATAAGTGATCCCTGGTGGGTGTAAACCTTCTTTATAGTTTAATTTTGAAACAACACACAGAATCCTTTGAATTATCAGAAGTCAGCTAAAAGAATCCACTGCCCTTTATCTCAGCCTTTCCTCCCTCTCATTCTAATGCTTTGATAAATCAGACTCATTTAGAGACCAGTGAGGAAAGTGGAATTCATGAGGATGTCTCTGTGTGTTTACAATCCCACATCTTCACACCCTGGCAGCTCAATGCCATTCTTCAGAAATAAGACAGCAAAGAACAGATTGATTTTCTTTTTTTAATTGCATCCCTGCCAAGACCCTATTGGCAGGAAAACAGAGGTATGGACTCAGGGCTTTTTTAGATGCACTGACACAAGCTTGTTTGTCAAAGATCAAATCTCCAGTGAACAGCTTGCTGCAGCTTTTATTTCCAAGACTTTGATAATAACATCAAATTGATGTTGCATTGGTGTGCACTGAGACAGCAAAGAAAATTGCAAAGATATTTGGAAAAGTACAGAAAAGGACAGAAAGGGAAGAGGGGAAAAAAACGATGTTTTTAAACAGCTTAAAGACAAATGTGTAATACTTCTCAAGATATAGTGCTGAGCAATATGCTTTATCAGGCATAATGCAGAAAAAGTAATTTGAGAATACGTATACTCTTGATTTGTTTCTTCTAAAAGTCTCTGCAGAATGGCATTTCAAGACATTAATGAAAGTCTTGACACTCAGGAGTATGGTTAAAGAAAATCACACATTTGCCTGGATTTTAAGCAAGATGTTGTCATCTGTACAAAGACAAAAAAAAAATCTGTCAGCAAGAGTTGTTTCAGTGGGGATGAATGACTAAGGCCTATAATCCTTGACAATGTTTTCAATCAGAGAGGAATATTTCTAAGTTTCTTGAGTATATGATTCTGATAGCTAGAGTGTCTTGCCAATCTTGAGAGCACTAGAAAGCCAAATGTCATGTCCCCTAGCTGCTAGCATTTATGAAATATGTAATTGCTTTCAAGTATGTTTTATGTCTCTCTCCTCCCTTGCATCTCCTGCCCTTTTAGAAAACAGGCAAAAGTAGTAAGGAAAGCTGAAACTTTCCTCTCTGCGCTTTCAAAAGTATGTTATAACCATTAGGCCATATTTCTAGACCTTGATGACTTCCCTGTCATCTACATTGAAATTGTTGCTGCTGCTAGTTAGCAATACTAATCTCAATGAATCAAACAAAAACAATCCTGGAAAAACATCATTACTGCTCCCAGCTCCCATTGAAGACTACTACAGAAATTAGGAATCTCTGGCCCTATTATTGTATTCAATAGCTGAGTCAGGATTCTATTCCTCACTAATCAACATAGAACTTAACAGTGTGCAAGAGAGGAGCAAAGGGGAGTGAAGAGGCAGAGACAATAAGGAATTGCATACCTCATCCCTTTTTTCTGTCTGGTCTAAACTCCTCCTTTTGTCCAGCTTTCATTGTACAAGTGCCCCTTGATACACAGCATGTATCAGAAAGCACCTATTTTAGTATCTGTAAACTGAGATAAAAATTATATGCCTATCTCATAGCTAAGGGACTCTCTGTTTCTCTGAAAGAAAGATATTATACTGTAAAACTAAAATTTCCCCCTGTATTGGGTTTGCATGGCCAGGTTTTGATAGCAAGGTGGGGAGGCTACAGGGATGGCTTCTTTGAAAAGTTGGTAGAAGCTTCCTTCATCTCCAAAAGAGATACCTGCAGGAATTTACCTGTCGCTGTTCAAAGCCAAGCCAAACAGTGATGATAGTAAATCCTCTGGGATAACATATTTAAGAAGGAAGAAAAGTTGTTGCTCAAATGCAATTGCAGCCAGAGGAGAGGAGTGAGAACATGTAAGCAGAACAACTCAGCAAGCTCCAAGGTCAGCGCAGAAGGAGGGGGAGGAAGTGCTGCATGAGCCAAAGCTGAGATTTCCCTGCAGGCACTGATGAAGACCATGAAGTAGCTGTGCCTCTGCAGCCCATGGAAGTCAGTGGTGCAGAGAGATGCATGTGCAGCCCATGGAGGACCCCCACTCTGGAGCAGGGTTTTAGAGGTATAAAAACCAGCTGTGATCCTGTGGGAAACTTGGAGCTGCACTTCAGCAGGGATTGTAGAACTGTGAAGAGAGAAGAGAGAAGAGAGAAGAGAGAAGAGAGAAGAGACAAGAGACAAGAGACAAGAGACAAGAGACAAGAGACAAGAGACAAGAGAGAGAGAAGAGAGAAGAGAGAAGAGAGAAGAGAGAAGAGAGAAGAGAGAAGAGAAGAGAGAAGAGAGAAGAGAGAAGAGAGAAGAGAGAAGAGAGAAGAGAGAAGAGAGAAGACCATGCTGGAGCAGGTTTCCTGGTAGGAATTTTGAACGCCCTGAGGACCATCACTGGAACTGCCTGTTCCTGAAGAACTGTAGCACATGGGAAGGACTCACATTGGAGAAATTTGTAGAGGACTTTCACCCATGAGATGGACCCCATGGTGAAGCAGGTAAAGGTCTCCTCTCCCTGAGGAGGAAGCAGAGGCAGTAACAACCTGTGATGAACTGACCATAACTTCTACTTCCTGTTTCCATGAACCATGCAGTTGGAGAGGGTAGAGACACAAGAATACAGATCGTGCGAGGAAAGAGGAGATGTGGGGTAAAAGTATCGGTATTGTTAAGATTTGGTTTATTTCTCCTTATGCTGGTCTGATTTTGACTGGTAATAAATTCAACTCATTTTCCCAATCTGTTAGTCCAAAGAGTATGTTTGTGGCAAGCATGATTAATAAGCAAAGAAAGACCAAATCTAAGTCTTTCACCCATGTCTGTAATAGATGAATGATTCCTCCCTGCCCTTATCCCAGCCCCTGAACCTTCTGTTACATTTTCTCTTCCCTGTCCAGCTCTAGAGGGGGGTGACATAGTGCCTTTGGTGGGCACCTGGCACCCAGACAGGGTCAAGTCACCATGCCCACTAAGTGTATATGCACTGTCCCAATCAAGTGAGTAAACACAAATGCACGTGCACACAAACCACGCACTCTTGGAACTGATGACCCAATCCAAGCAGATGTATTTTCTCAGCCTGCTTCTCTAAACATGAAGACCACTGAAGCAAGAGGGACAATTGAAGACAAATAAATACTCAGGAACTGTCATGTAGCACCTTGAGAGCTTTCACATGCTTACATGTGCAATTCAAACACGTGACACTGTTGCAGATATGATTTCTTCAACATATAAAAATAAATCAAAGGAGTCATTGAGCTCAAATACTTCAAAGATATTTTTTTTTAAAGTTAAATTCAGGATAAATAGTTTATTAAAAAATTTGAGAAATGCCATTGAAAATGGATCTGTGTAAGCTCAGGACTTTGAAAGATTATTGTAATTAATTTTGTCCAAAAAGGCTCTTTGTTGGTGGTAGTTTGTTTTGGGGTTTTGTTTTGTTTTGTTTTGCTTTTCACTAGGTTGTTGGGGGTTTTTTGTGAGGTTTTTTAGTGTTTTTTGTTTGTCTTGTTTTGTTTTATTGTGCAAGCTTGGTGAGTCCTTGTCATTTTGTTTTTTACAGCACTGCCATTAGAATTAATGAAAATTTCAGGCAGCATCTGCAAAATGTGACCCACTTTTTTTTTTTTTTTTTTCCACAATCTCTTTACTTGAATGTCATATGAAGTCAAAACCACAACTTAGGTGATCCACTTAATAAAGGTCCTGCATATCAAAGCTGACAATTTACTGGTAGATGAGGAGTCCTAGGGTGGAAGCATAATCCTTTATTAATTTTCTGTCTACAGAATAAAGCTCTTCAGAAATATCAAAGTATGCTTTAGTATTTACCCACTTACATGTTTATTTTTGTTCTGAAACTAGTGTTTTCTGATTTCTAAAACTTGCTTTTTTCTCTTTCTCAGCTTCAGTTAAATTTCATTGCTGTAGAAAAATTGTCAGATCATTCAAGTCGTGGAAGAATTATACTGGATTCATGATTAGGCTTTTCACTCAGGCAGCCTGTCATCACTAATACAAGCCTGAAAAAATGAGGTGCCCACATAGGATTGAAACAATAAAGAGACTCAGATCTAAACACAAATATACCAAATAACTCAAACTGGCTAACTCAGAGTAAATAAAGATTTTTATGTTACCCTGATTGTTTATCTATTTTTATAGGCAATTAAGTAGACAATCACCAGTAAAGAGAAATAAGGACAAGAACATGGTTTCCTAATGATTAAAAATAAATTGCTTTTCATACACTGCAAAGAAAATTAGTTTGGTTTTCACACAAAAATAGGTTTTCTAGAATGAGAACTACACTTGGTATATCATTTATTGTTAAAAAAATAGCTCCTTGCAAAAAAGGTAACCAAAATTATGGTGAAGCACCTGTATACTGTCCTGAAAGTTGATACCTGGAGATTACTTTGTCTTCCAAATAAAATTAATGCTCAAAAAACTACATTCAGATGAGGAAACATTTTCATTTTATCAAATGCTCTGAGAGGTCTTGAGTAGATCAGAGGACTATTCTACAAGTAAAAGAACATAAAAAAGATTCAGAAACTATTTTATGCAGAGAAATATTTTCTTATCTCCATACTCAAGGGTTTGTAAATTTAGATTTGTAGAGATTTCACGAAGCAGAGTCTCTTGAGACACATTCAGAGATATCTAAGAGTTACACAGCTATGTAGATTCATATTTTCTCTTATTTCTAATAATTTAACATCTAGTTACAACAAATCATTACTTTATTTTGTAGACAAGATATCTTCAGGATCTCAGTGTTTGCAAAAGTTGTTTCTTTTCACCTGAGCATAATGATGTACCATCTTTCTTCTTCAGATGGCATTCAGCTACTAACAACAATCTGTGATCCCAAAACAAATTTCAGTACAAACTGTCCTTATTGACAGCTATTTTCTCTGTTGGTCCAAAGAGCATGCTGGTGGCAAACTGGATTTATAAGCCGAGAAAGACCAAATAATTGGCATTTAAAGTTTTGTTTTTATCAAATTGATTTCCATGAAGTATAGAAGTTCTCTTTAACCTATTATTTTTTGATCCCTGTAAGCTTGTCTAGAGATTTCTGAGCGTGTGTCAGCTGTTGCTGCAGACTGTGGCGCCAAATTTCGCAGACATTAACTGACAGTCTCATCTCCAACATCATTAGCAAAACTTTATTGTTGCAGCTCTGCAGACCTCATCATTCAACAAAGGAAATTATAAGATAACAGTTACATTTCATATTGATTTTGATGAGAATTGGATCAGACTTTGACTGTCTGGTAGTTAAAGTCTCATTCTCATTACATACTTTCTTCCAGGAGCTCAGTTATTTTCCTTCCTTTATTGACTTACGGAGGCTCTCACAGACTGTTTAAATACAAGTCAGCAGATATGTCAAATAAGGTACTTTTCACAGTGAACCATGGCTTTTTTTTGGCAGACACAAATCACCCTGATGTTTAATGTTCCATTCCCTTTTTAGTTTAATTTTAAGTTTAAAATTTTATGCTTCCTAGATAGTACATCACAATTGCATTAGGGACTGATTCAAAGTGTGCTGTGGTCACTAAAGTGCTTTTCACTGACTTCATTAAAGTCTGAAATGGGTTCATAATCTCAGGTTCTGTGTCATCCTTTTTGTGAACAGGCTTTTGAGATCTTAATTATAACTCTTAAGCATGAATATGAGGTAAATGCATAAAAAAAAGTAAATTGGGAAGCACGGATACAAACTAAATATAAAATTACAGCTAAAGAAAAGCATTATGGTTTGCATCCTCCTAAATGCTGAAGAAAAATTCCTCCTTTACTTATAAATGCACTTATCTATTTTTTCTTGTTTTCAGGAGACTTTATCTTTTTCCCCTAATGTCTGCTATATCTTGGTCATAATTTATTCTGGAAAGGGCTTTAAAGAGTTAAAAGGTCTAAATATCATAATTATCAGAGAGGAAAGCATGTTTAATCACCTTTTGATGAATTAAACCTTTCTGGATTTTCTTTAATTAAGATTTCTAGATGACTCAGACAATATAAATATTTTTGGAAACTTTTCTCTATCATGTTCTTCAGCAGGTAAGTTAGGTTAGTAAATATTTTCAGAGCTATTACACAGGAAAATAAATTTTACACAGGGAAATATATTCACTTCTCCACCAAGATGAACTGACCTCAAGGATCCTTCTTATTAATAGAAAAGTTACAAAGATAATGAGAAATGGCATTTTGATGACATAACCTAGAGGAAATGAAAAAAAAAATCCAAATGTACATCTAAAAGTGGAAATGATAGCCTAAAAATCACAGGCTCATTACAGAAATAAATTTTAAAATAATTTTGTATTTTATGAACAATGTCTGCGTTAATCAGTCAAAATGAGTATGGGCATCATTTTTGCAGCATCCAACCTATTTGGCCTGGTGAAATTTGATGACAGGAAGTCAAAGGTACCATTATATATATATTTTGCAACAGCTACCTACTCAATAAATGGCCAGCATAAACTTTTATGCTCTGATTTGTCATTTGCTGTGAAAGACATGGGACTACAGCCAAAGTTATTTCCCTGATTATTTACCCTTTTTTTTTTTTTTTTTTAATGTGACATCTTCTATTTTTAGACTGGCACTTCTTTTATAATCCGGTGACATACTTAAAATATATCACTAAGACTCAGTTTTTGGATAAAACTAACATGCAACACTCAAGTGCATTCAGTAGGTATTAAGACTGAACATTAAATTATAAATTCATATATTTGAGTAGAACCTATCTGTAATAAAGAATATCAGCTGATTTATTAAGAGTAAAAATATTTTGATGATAAAATATTACAGGAAAAGTATATCTCTCTAGTATTTAAGACGACTTAAAAAATCAATACAGTGTGTACCATCATGAGACTACCAATTATGTGGAAATTAATAAAAAAAAAGCCAATTCTAAAGAAAATCTTGGATGTAGAGCAAGGAATAATTTCTAGAAGATTATATACTAGATAATTAAATTTTTTCTGTTATATAATTTGTGAGCTGATCATATATCTCCCTAATGAGCAGAAAATCCAAATATCTTCAACAAATGTCCTTCGAAAAATTTTGCTTAATACATTGTACATCTTCAAGATGGACCTGTTGATTGTGATTAACCCAGTAAGTCAAAGTAAATTGATTTTTTTTTTGCCTGAGTATCCCCAGAAACAGATTCTCTAGGACAGGAAAATTCTGGGAAAATCTTCACATAGATATAAGCGTTTGGAGTTGAATTAAAAGGAATAGCACTGAAATGGGATATGTGTAATACGTGTATATGCATATGTATATATATATATATATATGTGTGTATATATATATATATATAATTTATAATATGACTTTTGACTTTTAAAGGCACACGTAGCTTTTGGAAAACTTGCTTTCTGATCTGTTCCTGCAAGTTAAACACCAGAATAAATATAACTATAGGAAAAAATACCTCATTATACTGTTTAATTAGAATCATATAGGATTTTTTTTCTCTGCCAGAATTTTCCTCACTTTTTCAATAACACCCTTAAAATTTTATCTTGAATATTAGTAGGAAGAAAATAATAGCAAAACCTCATCACATTTAGTGTGAGTAAGAACTTCACAGGCTCCAAGAAGGCTGGTTTGCACAACAACCACTTTAATTCGAAAAACTCTTCTCTTTATAGACTGTTTCAATACATTCTACCTGATTGGCTAATTAACAAAAGCACTTTTCTCACAAAAAATCTTTGAGAAGAACAGAAAAACAAAGAGTAGAAAAACACCACCTGCAGGTTGTTTACAATAACAAGCTATCATCGTTTTTCTACAACTCCCTAAAAGTCTCAAAGGTCCACCCTAAGAAAACCTATCTCATTTTCTTGCTCCCTGACCAGGCTGTCACATCCACAACTTCCATTTTATTTATCATAATGGAATAGGAAAAACACAAGGAAAAAAGATTGATGAAGGATCTCAATATATGTTTTTTATCCAGCCACCATGATACTCTGTAACTTGATAAACAATTCAGTTCTTATGATATATTTTTTCATTGCATCACAGAGAAATGTGTTTTAAAGACAATTACAATCAAAATGTGAATGTTCATAAGAAAATATTATTTTCTTCCAGAAAATTGTATCTCAAAGGCACATTATTCATTCAACAAAAAAAGTACATATAAATGGATTAGAAGCCCTTGCAATCAAAGGCATCTATTATAAAGCAAATAAATACATTATAAATACATATTTTGTACTTCTCATATGCTACTGCATTCATAGTAACTCACTGCTCTTATCTTGATAGAAGTTGTGGCCTGATTATTTGACTTGTTAGAAACTGACAGAAGTGCAATTTATTTCTACTGAACATGCCTTAAAAGAACAGCCCCATGTCCTGGACTATGTATAGAGCAACTATTTTTTACAGCAGAAAAGAGCTGTGAGGGACGGATGAAATTACAAGTAAATATTATTAATTTAGCCTATAATAACTTTTCTTCTTTATACTTTTTAAAAAATCAAGATCAATATAGTTATATAAAAGTACGGAAAACCATGCAGAATGACATTCATATCAAACACAAGGTAATGTTCTGTCGTTTTTATTAAAATTTGAAGGCATATCTTCAGCCTATTTAATTCTTTCTATTATTTCCACCAGAAAATGTATTCAAAATTATGTTTCCTCAAGTAATTATTACAAAAGAAACTGCTTTTTCTTGTGAAGAATCCACTCTGTCCATCCCTCTCTGGGTGGCAGGTCAGGTTTTCTGCCTAGTTATACACTTCGTTATAAATGGCGCATCTGACGGACCTTTAGGCAACCTCTTTGCCTTCCCACGTGCCTTTGTACAGCAAGTACGAGGCTTTGGATGTGGAAGGCTTATCAATGATGTGGATAACTGTGCATCTACACCGGAGATGTTGCCAGGATACGCCCAGTATCATAACTATTTCTCTCAAGAAGGGAACAGAGGGTCCAATATTCCTGACAGACCATCCTCTTAGGGAAGCCAAATGACTTACTGGGTCCCAGGTTATGGACAGGGCTAGCAAACTTTCCAATCTGGTACAGCCCTTTGATTAATAGCCATTACTGCTCTTTCATGTGGGTGGTGATGAAGATGCCACCCATAGTCCAAGATGAAATCACTAGTCCTAGGGCAATCAAAAGAGACTTTGGAGCCTTGGAAGGGTTACTAAGGTAATCTGGAGCACAGGTGGTTTCTTCCTCTATCCTTCCAGTTGTAAGGAGATACATTGGAAAAAAATAGGCTGTTCAGAAGGGACAGGAGAGGAAGGAGAGGTGGAGGGGTTGCCCTCTGCATCATGAAATGGGCAGTGTGAAGAGCTGTCTCTGAAGAAAAGCCATGAGCAAGCCAAAAGCATGTGGGTAAGAATCAGAGACCAAGGCAACAAAGGGAACCCTGTGGCTCCTGTCTCCTGCCAGCTGCCTGATCAAGTAGAACCTACTGATTAGGTCTTGCTCCAGCTACAGTAGGCATTGCACTTACTGGCTCTTGTCTGCCAGGGGGACTTCAACCGCCCCACAATCTGCTGGGAAAGTAGCATTGTGAGCTATAGGCAATCCAGGAGATTCCTGAAAAGGGTTGAGGATAAATTATTAAACCAGCTAATAAACAGCCTTACAAGATGGGATGAAATACTGGACCTGATGGTCTCCAACACAAGTGAGTTAATCAGTGCTGTCACGACTGGAGGTGGCCTGAGCTGCAGTATCCAGGCACTGTTTGAATTTTCAGTCCTGAGGCTTATGGATCAGGTGAAGAAGAAAGTAAGGGTTTTACAAAAGTATAATTTTACAAAATTATACAAAATTTACAAAAGTATAATTCCAGTATTCAAAGAATCAGTCAGTAGGACCCTGTAGGAAACTGCACTCAGGACAAGGGAGCAGAGCAGAGTTGGCATAACCTTAAGGATGATTTTCATGGAATGCGAGAGCTCTTGATATTCATGTGTACAAAATCGAGAAAGACAAGAGATTGGTATGTCTGAGTCAAGGCAAGGGGTCAGGAAAGCCAAAGCACAACAGGAGCTGAGCATGTCAAGGATACAAAGAAAGTCTTCTACGGCTATGTTAGGCAGAAAACAAGGGTCAGAGAAAGCACACTCTCTGATGAACACCACCATCAACCTAGTAATAATGGAGGAGGAGAAGGATGAAGTACTCAACAGCTTTTTTGCTTCAGTCTTCACTGGCAACCTCTCTTCCCACAGCCTTTGCTTGGATGGACCTCAAGGCGGGGAATAGGAGAGCAAATTCCCTTCCACTGCAAGAGATGATCAGGTTCATGACCTCCTGAGGAAAATCTGAACATATGTAAGTAGCAGTCAAAGGCTCAATGTCCAGATGGAGATCAGTGACAAATGGTGTCCCGTAGGAGTCTTTATAGGGACCAATACTGTTTAATATCTTCACCAAAAATATAGAGGGATCAAGTGCACTCTCAGCATGTTTGCAGATGACAGCAAGCTCAGTGGTTCAGCTGACACACTTAAGGGTCCAGAGGGACCTGAACAAGCTTGAGCAGTGGGTCTATGTGAATTTTGGGAGGTACAACAAGGCCAAGTACAAGGTCCTGCATCTTGATGGGGGGCATCTTTGGTAACAATACAGTCTGGAGAATGAACGGATTGAGGGAAACTCTACTGAGAAGGACTTGGGGCTACAGATGGATGATTAGACATGATCTGAAACTGTGTTATCAGTCCACAAAGCCAGCTGTATCCTGGGCTTCAACAAGAGTGGCCAAGAGGTCGAGAGAGTTGCTTCTGCCTCTTTAGTCCACTCTGGTGAAACTCCACCTATAAGACTGCATCCTTACTCCAATGAATCTACTGGATCAGATCCAGAGGAAAGAATCAAAAATGATCAGAGGGACTGAAATGCTTGTCCTGAGAAGATAGGCTGAGAGAGTTGGGGTTGTTCAGTCTGGAGAAGAGCAGGTTCTAGGGAAATATCATTGTAGTCCTTCAATATTTACAGGAGACCTACAGGAAAAATGGTGATAAACTTGTTAACAGGGCCTGAAAGAGGGTCATTTTCTCTAAATATAAGGAAGACATTTTCTAATGCTCAGAAATATTGTCCAGATTTATAGATTAAATTCTACATTCGTTGAAACCAATGACAAAAAAATTCCTGTTTTCCTAACCTCCAAGTTTTAAAACATTTTGGGAAATGAAGCAAATTAAATGAAACAATAAATATTTTGCCATTTGTCATTGAAACTTTTACTATAGTCTGCTTTAACACACTGATGAGATATAATGTTGAGATATTCCACAGAGATACTTTCACAGCCACATCTTACAGTATTTGTTCAGAGGAATTATGTCTTTAATTAAATTCACTGGAAAGGATTTTAGGGCAAAGAGTTCAAAGAAACTTCACCCCCAAGTTACAACTTTCAGATCTTGAAATAAATGTAGCTGTTACAGCATGAGAAGTAGATGGATCTTCTTCAGGGAATTTGAAAACATATTAGTTTGGAAAGTGTACAGAATTGCCTCACTGCCTGTACAAACTGCAGTAAGATATATGTCTCTATTGCCCTATGCACCATATTACCTTACTTGAGTTTCCTGAAAGAGGGAAGTAACTTTTGTCACCTTGATGTCACTCAGTAACTTCAACATTTTATCAGCAATAATCTTTCCAGAACACCACTACGTTTGTCATGTTAGTCAGAGAGACTAGTGAGTACTGAATATTTGAATTCCTAGGATAAATTTGTAAATCCTACTACCCAGGGTTCACCCAAACCTTCCTTTTTATCATGATTATTTTACCCTGTTAAAACAAATAGATATAAAATTGTCATCTATCATATCCCAGAATAAATAAAGTCCTAAAACTCTTTTTGTGCAGCTGAGATGTACAGGTGTTCCTATTACTTTTTGTAGCATGAACTTTCCACATGAACTTGTAGTTTTTAAACTATTCTCACTGATCTTTGTGCAATTATTTTTGAGTGAATTTAAAACAATCAGTATAAAATTATTCTATTTGCTAAATTCAAGTACAAAGTACCTTTTTTTTTAAATTTTGGTTTGATCTTACATCTATTTAGGTAATATTTAGTTATTTGTTTTAACCTTTAGTGATTAGTCATTTAAAAAGTTATACTACTAATGCTTAAATTCATGAAAGTCCCTTGATGTCAGTTTGTTTAGTCATTCTGTGAATAGTACATTAATAAACTTATTGATTCAAGTTTAGCACTTAGCTAAAAGATTTTTATAGTGTTGACAATATTACAATAGGTCAATAAAATAAGGAAATAAAGGGTAAGTCAGTCAATAACTTTAATATCAATTTGTTTGCATGACAAAGCTCCAAATCAATCAAATGTGCATGCAAATAGCTCTATTAAATCTAATCTGGATTGAGAAGATACTTAAACGTATAATGGAAATGAAAATTGAATCTCTTCTTTAATTATCTGCACAAAATGCATCACCATCAGCATAAAAAATACAGTTAATGCTCTTTTGGTAACAATCAACTGCTTAACCAGTGGCAATAATACTAAATTTCTTTTAAGATTTAAGGTCCTGATACAACCAAATACCAAATTTCTTGTCTAACTTCAAGCAAAAGCATAGCCTGGTTAAAGAAAATGAAGCAAGATATGTAGTGTTAAAAAAGATGAATGCCTAAGGAACTCACTGAAATATACTCCGTATAATAAAGGGATTCATATTCTTCCTCTTTAATTATGTATCTTATCAATAAGTGAACTTTAGAAGTCAATGTAGATAAACATTTAACCACTACCTAAACATAGACCTCAATTCTTCAAGTGTATCTCATAATTCAAATATTCATCATTTGAAACCTAGCAGAGAATAATTTTGAAACAGGAATGTATGTTTGAGTGGGCTGGAAAAGTGGAAGAGAGGAAGGAAAAAGAAATTTAATCCAAGAAGTATCTAAGTTTATGCTCTTTATTCTATTGTTTGATGGTAGCCTGACTAGCTTTTGTGTATAATTTTCATTCACATTTGTTAAGTGCTACTCCTTGTTTACACATATTGTGTAAATCTGGAGTGGCTACATATTTCATAGCCAGACACCTATAAATTAGTTCTTATAGTCAGATGGATGTCACGATACCTTGCTTTGCAAATACATTGAAATAGCTGTTGGGTCAAAAAGAAAAGTACTGAGCAAGGAGGTCTTTTAAGCAATAGTTTAATTCAGGATTTCAGTGCCCAGGAAGTGGGGACACCAGCTCAGATTTTTTTTTCCTCTGCATGAATTGTCTGAATATCTAATATATATGTGCCCACCAATAATCTACAATGTATGCTGAAGATGGGGAACTGGCTTTCTAATTCCAATTTCTTGAAATTTTAAGTATGTATATATAATTAAATATGCATTGTATTGGAAATAGACTGATGTAATGAGAATTACTCTAGCCTTCTAGTAGAAGAAGAGACCTGAGTTACAGTTCCTTTTCCAATGAATGCTTATGGGTTTCTTATTAAAGAATTTCATATTACGGTATTATTGGAGTAAAGGTCTAGAGTGCAATTCTTATTATTTCTCTATAACCAGAAGGCAATAAAGTAATTCTTATTCTCTTTCTGCTTCAATGAATATTTAATTATTTCATGCAAAGCCAAAAACTTCAGCAAGGATATAGACACCCTTATTGTATTCCACAACCATAAGTGTTTTACTATTCCACTCAGCAATTACATAGAAATAAATATATCTGTAAGACATGTCCATAAAAGATGTGGGTTGTGGTTCACCCTTTCATGTTTGGAAAAGCATTTTAACAACTGAATTTTACTATTAAAAAAAAAAATGCGTATCACACAGTCTTGTGTCACATTTTCCATAACACAAATTCTGTATCTCAGCAGATTTTAGTTGGCATAACTTTCATGGAGTCATGTGCTTCTCTCCAAGAGGGTGTGCTGTTTTGTAGGAAATATGTAAATACTGAAAAAGAGATAAAACCAAAATACGTTCTTGTCTTCACCAGTTCCCATTAATGGCTTCTTGCCAACCAAATATTTTGTGATTCTGTTCAAGTTCTTTCTTTGCCTGTTTAATAATTTCTCTGGACAAGGTAAAAGATACAGTTTTGTCAAAGCACCACAAGATCCATACTTTTCAGAGGCACACAGAGACCTTATCTTACCTGGATATGACCCTACTTGTCCTAGTCTTTGTGGAAGGATTTCTAAATTTAGAGGAGAGAACTGATTCTGACTTGGATCTATAATAACCTCCAGTGACTACTAATAAAGCTATTTAAATAAAAAGAGACTTAGAAATGACAAGAAAGAAGAAAAGAGGTAAGTTGAAGATCTGAAAATATTTAGAGTTGTGGATGTGATAAGAATTTTCAGAAGTGTAGGAGGTGACTGGAATAGATTCATAACAAAAATTACATCTAGGCATGAGAACTACCAGCTCTATTCAGAAAGTCAATGAATAGAAGGGATCTCTTTCACCTGCATATTTCTGGGAAGTAGAGTTAGAATTATGATTATAAAATTGAGAAAGAAAAAAAAAAGGAAGTAGTTGTAAGACTGCAGTAAAAATGTGCCACATGATGTTATACCAAAAGTACTTAAAGCTACTCACATTCATGTCACTGTTTCTATGACATAAAATGGAGGGAAACCACTACAGCTCAGTCCCCATAAAAACCCCAAATCTGAACAAAGCTTCTGATGTTTCAGAAAATACAAAGTAGTGGACTTCAACTACAATGTGATTTATAATTTTGATATAAGGTGTTGGACTGTGAGCACAGTGAATGAAGGAAGTATCTCGTTGGGTAGCTGGCCTTTTTGGCACTTGTGCTGAAATATAATACTCCCTATTGAACACCATGAAGCATTCTAAGTGTTCTTGATGCTAACAGTATGATGGCCTATTAAAAACAAAATTTAATTGTGGGAAGATCACCATGTTATGAGAATAAAAGCTAACATTTTTCTCACAAAATTGTGTCTACATTTAAAATACTACTCGTTTCATTGTAGATAAGAAAATACAGGTAAAGGTTGTACAGGATCAAGTCCCAAGTGACATGTCAACAGCGTCACTTTCAAATCTCTCTAATTTAGGAAGAAAGAAAAAAAAAAGGCAGAGGACCTTGCTTAGCATGTCTGATCAAGCTGAATTTGATTATTTTAAATATTATTCTGGATAACTACCAATGTCCTATCTTTGGAATAAACTGCACTACTTCACTTTAAAAAAAGTGAAAAGAATATAAACACTTGAATTAGACCTTAGCAAACATTAAACAGCTTGCAAATAAGAGAGATTATTATTTATTACAACTTCATCACATTTTTTATTCATAGTGATTGGAAAACCTATTGTCATTTAGGACAGGTTAGATTAATTGCCCTCAGTTCTCTTGCTGTTAAAAGGATATACTGTGATACAAAATGCCTCCTAAAGCTTTTATGCAGTATACAGACTAAATGACGTGTAATTTTCCGATAATTATGTTTAGCAATACAAGCTACATAAATTTTCATTATCAGTAAACTGTACTTCATCTGAGTATCTGAGCCTTTGAGGACAAATTACATTTACTTTTAATATGTTTTAGTCTGTCAGATCAGAAAAGAACTTTCTGATAAATCTGAAATTTCAGATTTCTTATGTTTATTTATGTATGAACATCTTCAAGACTGATTGCAGTGGTGGAAAAAAATTATATATAATGACAGAATAACTGGTAACCTAAATTTTTTCTTTGCAGTAAGATACGCCCAAACTGATTATTCCTGAACCACATCTACTAATATCTGTCTTCTATCCTGCACTAACGTCAACATTTACCATTGCTTAGATGTTCTTACAAGACTAAGAGTTTATCAAGCATTTAGTTAAATTGTTTTCCTCTGCATTTTAATTTTTTTATGAATGTTGCCTTTCTTGGATTAGAATCTATCTTCTAATAAAAGTAAAAGGTCTTCAAACTTATGTGTCAATAGGGTTTAACAATTGCCCAACGCAGAAGTGTTGGGAAGGACGGATACACACAAGAACTTCTGCTTACAAGAGAAGTTTTTTTTAATGACATGGTGGTAAAAAAAATAAAGATATTAAAAAACTGGAAAGCTCGGAGATGTAGAAAATGCCATTACCATAAGAGACTTAAATGGTGACTCAGATGTCAGAAATGGGAAGGGCTTCTTCACTGCTCAACATTTTCCCTTTCTGGGTTCACCCTGTGCTTCCACAGGTATAGAGGCTGCAGACTTGTTTCATCCTTCTCTGTTCCTTATATCAGAATTCACCATTGTATGAATAACAATAAACCAAGTAACAGCACAGAAGCCTTTGTAATATGCACATTAGGTAACCATGTCTAGCCCCTAAAAATATATATTAACATTTCTAATGAAATTGCTCAGTGACATTAACAAAAACTGTGGACTGGTGCTTTGTTCTACATTCACACATTTACTAGAATACCTGATTTTTAGACATGATCATCTTTCCAGGGACTTCTACAGATTTAACATTTAAAATATCAATTTCATTTAAAACATATCACCTGTATTAAATTCAATTCAAGATAAGACAATTATCCTTACTATATTGTAGTGTATTTGAGTGTCAGTAAATGGCAAAAGTATCTGAGGTGAAGTTGCAGTTTACCTTCATCTCATTCAATCCTGTCGGATGTCCAATTTTCAGAAAGTATCCTAGTGGTGATAAAAGAGGCCAATTGAATAGTTAGCTGACATTAGAGGAGGTAATTCAAGTTATAATTAATCAGATTTGACCTAGAAACCACACAAGCAATAAACTTAGATCCATTAAGGTAATTTTTAACTCATATTCATAAAATGGAAATTTTGACTAATATTTTAAACACACCTGAGGGAGTTAAGGACCCAGATCCCAGTGAAATTTTTCATCCTGAATATAATGAGATTAAATCCCTTAGGCTGTTTTGGAGAGCTTAATCTTGATGTTTTAGCTTAAACTACAGTAATTGAATGTATAATACATGTTGCCTGAAGACATGATGGTGTTCACTTCAGTTAATAAAGGTCTCCAGTCTGAAAAGAAATGTACATGGATTATTTAAGAACTAGAGGAATATTATCTTTCCTTACAGTATGTTAAAAATATGCATTAAACCTGAAATGGTTTTGGGCTAAAAATATAAAATTCTAAGAGGTTTTTCTTGCCCTTCCACCAAATATTGACAAAGAACTTAAAATAGGAGTGAAATGATGCAACTTTTTGGGGGACAAAAGGTGGATTCTGATTAGAAAAAAAAAATGCTTGCACTGCAGAGCATGCCACATCATATACAGATGGAGTTTCATCAGTTTTGGGTATAAATGAGACACAGCCTGTATCTGGACTGATTGAACTCTTGAGGAATTATTTTAGCTAAAGAGTATTAATCCTTTATTAAGAGTAATTCTTTGTCTCCTGAGTCATATTTTATTTTTGTAATCAAAAGGAAATTTCAAATTTCTTGTGTAAAACGAAGTGCCAAAAGTCAAAAGCAAGGCTTTTAGTGGTTTATTTAACTATTTAACCCCTAGAATGACAGTCCAGTTCTTACCTATTTATCTTAGAGTTCAATTTCTCATGAGCCACTCATTTTTGTAATCCTCCTCAGCCCTAACCCAATTCCTTCACCAACACTTATATAAACTCTGCAAAATACTTAGGAAAATGTTCATACTTTGGTGTGAATCACAGGTGGATGGAGGGCTGTTGAAAAACACAAGGAAATTAGCATTCACAAAAGTGGAGTGGGATCTGGCAAAAAAAAAAAAAGATTCAGAGAACACTTGATTCTATCTGTGATAACTTGGTCTATTAGTAAAATAATTTTTTGTCCTAATAATTCTATACCTAATAGGCTGTCTTGTGTGCTTTTTCCTTACCTAGACAACCAAGTTGAAAATCATACATCAGTAATAAGATTGCTAGATTGCTTTGCTGCTGGTTGTTCCCACCCAGAGTGGTGTGTCACAGCACAGAGCCTGGGGACTGATTCCTTTCTATAGAATCACAGAATCATAAAATGGTTTGGGTTGGAAGGGACCTTAAAGATCGTCTATTTCCAAGTCCCCTGACATGGTCAGGGACAACTTCCACTTGTCCAGGTTGCTCAGGGCCCCACCCAACCTGGTCTTGAACACTTCAGAGATGGGGCTGTTGTGATCTAGTTTAAACCCACAGGAGCAAAGAAAGCTAAGTCTCTGTGTATAAAAAAAATGGAAAGAATTTTGAAGGTTCAAAATATACCCAAAAATGAGATTAAAACCAAATGAGATTAGATGATGGTACCAAAAGATTGATATGTTTTATTTAATAGTAAAAGAGGCAAAGAGAAAGAAAGAAAATAAAGAAAAATAAACAGAGAAAGACTTGTGCATGGGGAGTGATGGGACAGGGGGAGAGTGACAGGGGTTAGATAGAACCATATCTGAGGTTTCCAATGAGGTCTCATTGCTATACTCAATCTGGTCTTCTTGATGCTGAGGGTCTCCTGCTGTGGCCATGCCACACCACGCTGCCACACACCAAAGAGTACAGAATTCCATGCATAAATATACACTTTGGGCCAGGTGGGAACACCTTTGCAGGGGGCCAGTTTGACACGGTCTCTTGCAACATAGGATTGTTGCATCATGCTACAGTGCCTAGTGAAGTGTCTGGGAACCCCTTTTGGGGGCCCTTTGATGGGCTGTATCACCCCCTCTGCTGTGGATAAACTTTCCCTTGGGAGAAGGGCCCCTCAGCTGGGCTCCTCTGCGCAGGGAACAATGCGGTCACTGCCTCTGACCTGAGGTTTTCCAAATCACACCCAAAGCCTCTCTCATTTGGTAGAAGGGTCCTTTCGAGCCTGGCAGTTGATAGCACTGATATTTGATAGCTGTGGTCTCCTCTGAGAAGGTATTGGGCTTGTACTTTGTGTTGTTCCTTTATCTTATCTTCATCAATGAATAGTGTGGTGTAAGGCCTCCCAGAGCCTCAGTCGGGGTGTGGTGGTATTCTTTGCAGCTTTTAGAATACAGTTTTGCTAAAAGCCCTTCGTGAAAATGTTTAAGTAATAAACTATAATATTTTAGCCTCTGACAGGGGTATCCACAACTTTTCTGAGCAGCCTTTTCCAGTGTCTTACCACCCCCACAGTAAAGAATTTCCTGATAATATTTAATCCAAACCCTCTTCGAGTTTAAAGCCATTTCCCCTTGTCCTATCACTTATGTGATATTTATGTGGCTTTTGACAAAATCCCACACTGAAAACAGCAGCTTTGAGGACAGTGAATAGTGCCTATTTTTGTTTCATTTTGGGTTTTATTGGTTTATTTTTGATTAGTGGATGTACCTAAATTAGTATATCAGTTAGGATTTGAATTGTGCTTTTGAAATTAACCCATAATAATACCTATTGTGTTTTAAGCCATGCTATAGAGAAGTATCAGTCCATGTAGCCTGGTGCATGCATTACTTTTTCATCTTTCCAGATGCAACTAAACAACACAACAAGGATCAGGAGATGCCTTAATGCAAACCACCTGTTAGCAGGTGCTAATCCCATGGTACCAGAGTAAAGGTAGAAAAACAAATAAAAAATCCCATGAATTTTAAACCTAGAGTTATTTTGTGTCATACATCTTAAGTACTGCTTCACTTAGATCTATTGATTCTATAGATGATCTATCACAATGAGGTGCATTCACATTGCATGCTAAAGAAAGTGAAGGAAAGAAGCAAAAAGCTTTTTCTAAGAAAATGGATGAGTTCACAATTACAAAAAAAGTAAGGGTCATTATTGCAAAGTAAAAGCATTAAATATGAAGAAATAATTAAGGCAGATGTAAAAATAATCTGAGATATACACTTACATACAGTTGAGCTATGACAATGGAAGTATTATGGAACAGAGGCAAATCTTGAAGACTTTATTAATACATAGCAAAGACTGGATCTTGAATACTGCTTTTACCAGTATGAAACCTGAATGAGGACAACAGAAGGACATGATATCAAATCAGTGCTTATGAACATGCATACACCATCTGCATGTACGTGGTAGCAATTCTGTCATATTTAGGGATAAATTAGTGAATATTACTGCCTCTAAGAGTGAGACTGCCTCTAAGAATGCACAGACTGCCCTAGAATTTTTAAGAACAGTGTTTTCCCTCTTCAGCTTTGCTGATGCTATCCTGTTGAGGTCTGTGAGTCTTAAAGAGAATGTGTGAACACTGAAACAGCATGGAAAATGACCAAAAACCCACAAGACAGCATTTGACAGTGAAGACTACTGATAACCAAGACTGTACTACAGAAAAGCTTTAATAAGAATGTGAGAATGCTTCAGGAAGATACTGAAGCACAGCTAGATGCTTGTAGTGGTTAGATGCTTGTAGTGCTTGTAGGCCCTTGACAGCTAAAGAGGAGAAAACAATTGGCTGCTAGAGGAGCGTCTTGCTGTGGATATTTTGGAATGGCATGATTTCACAATTAAATGAGATGGATAAGCACTTTGATAATGAGCCATTAGAAAACATTTAATGACACTTTTGTAAAGTGCTGCTGATGACTTTACAGTTCTTCTATGACTCATGGCATTGCAAGGTGAGAGTAAGACAACTGAGCAGTCATAAAGGATGCCACATACATGGAGCAAGAAACAGGCTCTCAAGTAACACACAGATGCTTACCAATGCATATAAAAGTCTTTACATCTGTGCCTTGAGGCCTGCAGATAATTCAGCTATATTCAGGAATGCAACAGAGTGGGCTGGGAAAAAGAATTAAAAATTGCATTTCAGAATTTATCAGACCACAAGAAAAAAGTGGCACAAAAGATAATTTCCCTACAAGTACGATAGAAAGAAATAGGTTTGTGTGAGACTGATTTTGATTAAATAAGCATTGACTAGCAGTCCCAGAAGATTTTAAAGCTAGTTTCACAACCTGGATAAAAATCTTAATAAAGTCTGTGTATCTGGGTACGGGTTGACTGAAACCTAAGCACAGAGTGTGCAACTAATGGTGATGCTTGATAGCTCAGTTGCCATATATAGAGATCATAAATAGTGTGGAAAATGGAAAGTGAATGATTAAAGAACAAGGTTCTTTAACCCACTGAAATTCCAGACCTGATAATGAGAAAAGGCAACATCATATTGAGTGACAAGAATTGCATAGCTACTGTAGATAAATGCCTCATTTACTGAGATGGTGAACATTTTGAAAATGCTCTGGAAATGAAAGAAAGAAATATTTTGCAAGTACCTAATGTGAGAGGAAAGAAGCATGTAGTACATGTAAGATGTAAGATGAGAATCTGAGTACCTGATGTTTTGTCCTGGATACTCAGAGAACAACAGGAAGGGCAGTCAGTAGAAAAACCTCCTTATACTGAAAAGATAAGCAAAATAAAAGAAAGACAGTAACAAGTTGGTGATATCTAATCACTAGACATAATTCCAGTCTCCAGACAGTAGGGTAATAGGTAAAGAAATAAGGAAGAGAATGTTATTTCCTGATTGAAGAAAATGTTGTCAGGCTAAACTAACTTAATAAGTTTCTGATTTTAAAGGTCTTATACTGTATTTACCATTTTTAAGGCTCTTTAAAGGGTGAAGATTTGCATATTAAACTGTCAGGTTGTTGATGTCACGTGCAGTCCCATTTGCCAGCACTTTCCTTCTTCCATTCTTTGCATTCTTATCCTGCTCAATAGCATTCTGACAGTCAGCAAATGTGCTGGGACTGAAACTGCTACTTGGACCATAGAGTCACTCTGTCACTGAAGCACCTGGCAAAGTGCTGGCTTATACTTAAATAAGGCTTAGAACTTCCACACTATACATCATAAGTACAACTTACCCTTCATTTTACTTATATTAGTTTGAGTAATAAATCTTGGTTCATTTACTGAGACAGAACTCAAGACCATTTTCTCATTTAATAGCTTTCATCTGTATGATGTTCCCTATAATGGATATCAGAGTACACTAATGAGTTTGCCACTGTTATCAGAAGATGTATCACCATTTACATAGTTCCTTTGTATCCCTTGAATGACTGTAAGAATTTAAGAGTTTTATAATTTTTCTTCACATATATAGGCAAAAAACCATGGTCCATTAAAAATACTTCAAAGCATTCATCTTTACAATGTTCTTAGTGTACCATTATGTTTTCTCATTAATTGTGATTTGATCTGTCTTACAGAATAGTCAATATTTGTTTAAGGTGAGTGTGACCACACACAAAATTATTTGATTTTAAAAACAGAATTAAGAGCTAGTCTACAGAATATGGGACTTCCTTTATTTTATTCATAGATAATAATGTCCATGTCTGGAATGCATTAAAAATAAAGAGGAATAAAGAAAGATGGAAGACAGATTTTCTGCAGCAGAATTTTAAATTAGGATGTTTGGGTTTTGAAATGAAAAATAAACCCTGAAAAATTTATGTGGGTTTCCAACTTATTTTTGTTATTGTAAATCTTATGCCTAAATTTGCTATCAAAATTAAAACTAAAGATTCTATTCTATAAAGTCTCAGTTGCATAACTTGAGTGAAGACTAGAACCAACTGATCTGTGAGCCAAAAATTGTTCAATATTAGCTGACAATAACCTCTAAGATTTGCAAGACAAATGTTTTCTAGCACTGGTGATCTTGGGACCTACCTTGATAGTGTTTTGAGTTTTCATATAAAATATTGATTTCCACATTAGACAGGACAGGAAAAAAAAAAAAAAAGACAAAAAAAAAAATAAGCCACAAGGTATATAGTAAATAAAATGCTTTGAAAAATATTGTCAAGATTTTTTTATTAGTTTTGTTTTATACCATCCACAGAGACTGATGTACCTTCAGCACAGGAATACACTCCGGCCTCCAATGTCCAGACTTCAGCATAATCAGCTTTATGTACTGTGAATGACCTCACTGCTTTTTTCCTTTATGTCAAGCTGTGTGAACATGATTAAGGAATCATGGCTTTGGGAAATACTGTTGTGTCAGGGGGAAGCTCTGAGGATTCATACTATATTTTCTCACTTTCTACTGCTATCTAGGAGGTTCCTATCTGAGCAAGTAGATTTGGTAAGCTTTTACTTGAGTAAAGACTGTGAGACAGGAGACCCAGTCCCTTTACTTCATGTGCCTCTAGTTCAAAGATGTACCTAGGAGCTGGAATTTCAGTGGTAAGTTCTATGAGAACAACTTCCCTCATTTACCTACTAGATACCCAGATTTTCCCAGATAATATACTCCAAAAAACTGGAATTGATATATCCACAATGCACAGGCCATTGTGTAAAAAATATTTCATGAGGTAAGAGTTAGCAAGCAACAGAGGGAGTCAAGCTCTGCAATTGACTTGTGGTACCCCAAAACCTATGTCTGTTCAAAAGGGGACTTCTCTAAGCTATAAATTGCTTTCCCCTCCATGTTCAGTTGAATCTGAGATACATGCTTCCTCTCAGAAATTCCTGTTTACTGCCTTAAGCAGTGAAGTTTGACATGTATCTCAGGTTTAATGTATTGATTTTTTTGAATTAATGATCTACTTCCCAGCAGTGTCATGGCTAAACTCCCATGTTTCCAATGGAGAATTGAACTGTTCTAAGGACTTTTATAATAGAAGCAACAAAAGAATAGATTTGAAAGGTTTCTTCTTTTCAATGAGCTTTAAAAAGAACACGAAATAACTGGGCAATCTAATTTGGAAAAAGAAGACGCAGATGAAATGTACTTCACTTGGACGACATCATGGTTTCCCCAAGAGACCTCAAATTAAGCAGGAGTAGCCTTCTGGCTTTTCCAAATGCAAGGGTGGAAGATAGTGCCTTGATGACTCAAAGACAGCCTTTCCACAGCAGTATTCAACAATGATTTAAGATGTTACATTTGTAATGCCACAAAGATAGTTGCTGCTTATATTTAAGGTAAAAAATATATAGGAAATAATCTTCACACCTGAATTTCCAACTGTTCCACTACAAGGATACCATCATATTGGGACAAAATTTTATTTTACCCATTAAACAGTGCAGCTGATTATTTACCAAGAAATATCTAGACAACAAAATGCTAAGAAAAAAACTGGCACCAATCATAGTCAAATACATTTGCGCTTGTACCAGTAGGACTAAATGAAGGCTCACATGCCTGTCTTAGTGATGGGTACTCCTTATTGAGCAAAAGTATACACAGGATGATTTTCAATTAGAAAATGCAATGAGATTTACCTCCCCTTTGAAAAAGCTAATTATGCTGTTGTTATTCAGATAAGAACACACAAAAGACATCATTATCCATTTCTAAGACATAAAAAGCTGACCATTTCTCTGCTGATTTTTGTCCCTATCTTTTGGAAGTAAAAATCTCTATTTGCTTTCAATTTGGGGGATAAAACAAAGATTGTCAGTATTATAAATAGATGTTTTACATATCTGTTTGTTTGGGGTTTTTTTAGTTTCATTTCATGTTAAAAAATTGCTAATAACATTCAGATAAGTGTAATAGAAATCTTAAAACACAGCATCATTTCCTACAGGTTTGTTTTTTGGCTATCCTGCCAATGTGACTCATGAAATTTTTTAATGTATTGTGACTATAATTTGGGATTACTTAGGAAGAGGCAAGTTTAGAGATGACTGTGCAATATAGGTTGAAGGATTAGAATGATAGTGTCTAGAATTGGGCATTTACCTTTCATATAATTGCAACACTCTTCTTACAACTGGATGTCTCACAGCCTGAGTTTATCCTTCTTCTTCCTTTCTAGTCTCTCCATTTGCATCCCTCTCAAGCCTGGACAAGCAGATGAGGTTGTGCGTGCTTGACTGGGTACTGACTATTTCTTCTTATATTATAGCTTCATTTTCCTTCAGGGATACTGAACATATGACCCTGCTTTAGTGCCACTGTTTTGAGGAAAACAAGACCAAAGTTTTTCTTTAAAAATCATTGAGTTTCTTCAGTCTGCTATTCTGGTGTCAGGTGAGCAAGCACTTTGGGAAAAGTGGATCTTATTTCACCAAGCAGCTATGAAATTGGTGAAATACAATTGCTTGCAGTCAGGGTCTTAATTTTCCTTTTTATGCCCAAGGACACCATCTGAGCTGAGGGCTAAGTGCTTATTGCAGGCACTTTAGATGTAACTGGATTCAGAAGTTGGCGTGTGAGACAGTAAATATTACTATTTTCTTTCAGACTCCCCTCACATATATCATTGAACAAGTTCACTCACAGCAATTTTAGATATGGAGAACAACACCAAGATAAACTTTATGTTACCTCTGCAAAAGTTAACAATTCCTTCACTATCAGTAAGGATCTATTCACAAAAGACCACCGTTGAAATGTAATTCTTTGCTGTCACTTTCATTACATTTATCCAGCTATTTATCTCCTGCATGAATTTTCCCTTCCCAGGAGCAGACAGCTTGTAAGAAAGTATTTTAAATGAAAGTGATATACATTTAAATATAATACTTTTCTGAGAAGTAATTTACCCTTCCTTCTTTGCTAGCCATTGAATTCAATAATTCTGAAAAGCTGTACATAATGAATTCTAACCCCACAGGGCTAAGCAATAATTGCCATTTTTCTGTCTTAAAGAATGCAACTATTATTTATTTATAGTATAATAAGCCAAATTTGCCATTCACCCCATGACCATGCCACAAGCCACCTTTATTCCACCATATAAAAGAAAACTGCTCAAGGGATAGATTTCTATATGCTAATTACATGAAAGCTATTAAAGGAACCATTTCTCATAATGCCAAAATATTGAGGATGGTGAGGCAAATGCCATGGAGGACAAAAGAAGAAACTCAGCTCACTTCAGTGGGCTCTGTCTCAGATATTACTGTGATTCATATCCTCTCTGAAAAAGCAATAATACTCTTCATTTAACTGTCCTGGTCAACTTTCAACATCTTTCAGTGTATTTTCAGCAGCTTTGTTCCTGTCTCTGACTTATTTGAAGAACTGGAAGAAATAGCACAGATCCATCTCTGCAGGAGGTGATAACTCCTGCTGCTGCAGCACATTTCCAGGACACACAGCAGTGAAGCACGAGCTCTTGTTCCTCTGGGAAATAATAAAATCAACCACTTAAAATCTGTTGTTCATAAGACATACCCTTGCCAGCTCCATAAAAAACATACACACGAACATGCACTGCAAGTGGTAACTGAGTTTTGTCATGTACTATCAGAGTTCTCACCCTGGGAACATTGAGGCAATTGCTTTCTGTAAATATATGTGTGTATCCAAGTGTATTTTAACATATCTATGCACAATACAAGTTACTATCTCAAGAGAAGCAATCAGAGGAAGACTAAAGACTGAAGCCATTTTGATGAAGAATGCTAAGAAAAAACAAAACCAAGCAAAAACAATCTCAGATTCGGTAGAGAGACTGCGCAGGCAATTCAAAAGCATTCTGAAGGGCTTTAGTACATTTTCTGAACTTCAGTGGTCTATATAAACTATTTCATTGTTCAAATACAGATAATTGAAAGAAGAAGGCAAAAAGTAAATATTTAATGCTAATTATCTGTATGTGAATATGTTGATTCATATCCAACAAAATTTTTATAAGAGTATGTGTATTTTACATCAATTATTGCTTAGAAAATAAGAATATAATGTTAAATATATTAACTTTGGGCGTTAAAATTTAATTATACTGATCCTAATGCTGCAAGTTCTCTAAACACTGAGCTCATTATTAAGTAAAGAAATACCTAAATAATCTTTAAAACTTACAAGTTCTAGCCTCATTTTCATCAGCACTGAGCTGAATTTCCAGCTGGATTCAAAAATATCTAGTATCTTATGAGACTACTCTGTGTCTGAGGTTTAGGCACTTGGGTGCATTTTCTCAAGTAAAATTGATATTAATATACATTGATGAAATAATCTTGCTTAGGAAAACATTTATTCATCCCACAGAGTATAAGACCTTTACTTAGTATTTACTTAGACACTTGCATCTCCTGAAGTAAGCAAGTGATTTATGTAGGCTAATTAACTTCCAAAGTGAAGGACAAGAAGTTCTTTTCTCCTTTAAGAAATTTTGATGGAAGAAAGCTTCTCAATGAAAAATATCCATCTGGAAAAGATTTGGCTGAATCCCTTGGAGCAAACACAAGAAGCAGTGAAATCCATTGCTGAACAAATGGTAGGTTTCTCTAAATTTGTTCTTCCAAGCTGAATTTAAGTGCCTATATCAGTGCATGGAGCATTCAGCACTCCCAATTTCATCATCCACCCCCTGATGTTGTAGCCTCTGTCTGGCTTCAGATCTCCTGTCTCTGCACATTTACTGAAGACCAAGTCTCCAGAAGGTTAATTCTCCTTGTAGTCATTTATGTCAAGAGCCTGTGAGGAGATCCAAGAAAATGCTATTCTTTTAATCTTCAATGCCCTTGATACTCTAAACTGTTCAATGTAGGGTAATGACAATGAGTGGTTTTTTGGCTTCCTCCTTACCATTCCTGCTCTGAAGATGTGGGACCCCATAATGAGGCAAGGAAAAACATCATTGTTCTTTTCAGATGTATTTAAAGACTTATAGATTATTCTCTTGTATTTACATTTTAACCATAGATATATTTTCTTAAAAACACATACAGATAATTTGCAACACTAAGGTCACAGACCAAATTTGATTATTAAACTACAAATTCAAAGCATTTTGTCCTTCTGTAGCCTACGGGACAATGTGACCTTCAAGAATATGAGAACAGGAGAAAAGTTCACTCCTTAGCATATGCACTTTCAATCATAAAAAGCAGCCTACACATGATAATATTCCAAGTTCTGACAAATTATAAAAGGACTCCTCTTTCTCTTTCTTCTTTTCTTACTGATTTTGTAATGGTAACCATTCAAATGCCTTTGCATGCTTCATTGTCATAATTTTTAGCTTTTCCCTGTCCTCTTCTTTTGGATAAGACTGTCCTAATTCTCTAGTGATGATGATACATATTCTGAGTCTGAAAAAAGAGCGACCTGAGAGCTAAATAAATCAAACTTCCTGTAACTATGACTAGTATTGGCATGGTTTGTGAATCACATATTTTGCTTTAACAACCAGCACTGGGGTTCACCTCAGGTTTTCTTTAAGGTGAACCTTGTACAATTTGAAGCAACCATGCAGTGGCCGGCAGTACTCACAGTCATTTCAATATTAGAATATGGTTTTAAGTTATCTTGCCCAGACTGTTTCCTTTTTATTAAAAAAGAATACTCTAAAAGTATTTTATTCCTTCATTACTTGGCAAATCTTTATTGTTTTATTTGCTTCTGCCTAGTAGCTGGACCCAAGAATGTTACATCAGGCAGGGGGTGAAGGGGTAAGTAAAATCAAAATTTAAAAAATTAAAATTTTCCAAATCTGTAACTTCATTGATGCATATTTAGTGACCAATGGGTCTGAAATTCAAAAACACCTCCTTCACACTTGGCAAATGTCCTGCATAACAACATTTGTTAAAATAAGAATATGAGTATATGAGCTGTGGGTGAATTGAACACAAAAACATCTGAGCAGGTATTTACCTTTACCTGACAGATCAAAATGTAATCTCTGAATTACAAAGAGACTTCAGAAATAAAGATGAATTCATGTTAGAAAGGGAGACAGATAGATAGATGTTTGTGTGTGTGTGTGTCTGTATAAACAGAATGGAAATTGTAACAAAGGGAAGAGAATCTGGACTGAAAAAAAAAAAAGCAGCAATCAGCCTCTGGTTTGACACTGGTGGCAGTCATCCCATCACAATTGGTGCCTAGGAGTGATGCTGCAGCCTCCTCATGGTCATCAGGAGCAGCCTGCACTAGCCAGGGTGGCAGCGAGTCTGACTCCTATCACTTTCTACACAGTTTCCCCACAAGGGGAAAAGGAGGGGCAGGCAACAACCTCCTCTCTTGTGAGCAGTGACAAGACTCTAGGGAATGACTTGAAGTTGTGTCAGGGGAGGTTTAGGTTGGATATTAGAAAAAGATTCTTCACCCAGAGGGTGTTTGGACACTGGAAACACTGGAAACCCAGGGAAGTGGTCACAGCACCAACCCTCACAGAGTTCAAGAAATATTTGGGCAATGCTTTCAGGAACATGTTATTACTCTTGGGATATTATGTGCAGGGCCAGGAGTGATGATCCCTTGTGACTCATTTCCAACTCAGTATTTTTTATACATACATATGTATGTAAGAGTGTAGGGTGCAGCAAGCAGGGAACCAGCATGTGGGAGCATGTGCGTCGATGTTCCTGAGATGACCCCTTGGTGTGATGTAGTGCATCACCAGACAACAGGAACCACCAGAAGTATATGCAGAGCTGGGACATCCAAATGTCTCACAACTGGGCTGTGCAGTTGGGGAATCTCCTCTCTCCTTGCAAAAAGGGAGTGACACACAGGGCCTTGGAGTCAGGCAGGGAACATGAGTTAAATTGCGTGCATGGTCATGTAGCATATTTTGAGATTAGTTATAATTAATCTTAATGTTTCAAAATATGCTCATAAGTTTTTAAATCTATATTAGCATTTAGTTATTATCTGGTATCATGGGTTAACTGATGTGGTACTAATACAGTTCCTGCATGTCATTCACTTATTGCCAGTTAATTACATATTGTTAATAAATCAGTAAACTGCTTCAGTCCTAATTTGGCTTTCATTACATGAGCAGAGCTGCTTTCCCAAAAAACACACCTGAACTACCTAATTTTTCAGATTATTGATAACTAGTGAATCTTTCTCTACAGTTGTGAGGGCAAGTATTTCAGTTAGGTATAGTTAAAATTAGTCTGGCTTGAATAATTTCTTCCCTTTGACCAATGAAGAAAGGTCAAAGTCAGAACAGAACACAAAACTGATGAGAGACCTACAAAACACAGACCTCTAAGGAAAGATTGAAAAAAACAGTCTATGTAAATGAAGGAGAAGACTAATAGAAAATATTATTATATTTTCACATATATAAAAGTAGCTATGAAGAATCAGACCATTGAATTGTTGCTGTTGTGGGCAAGTAAGAGTTTAAGTAGACAACAGGAAATACCAGATCAGACATTAGAGAAAAATCTCATTGGGTTTCTTATTCCCTTCTAAAAAAAAAAAAAAAAAAACCACTGGAATGGGTTGCTGTAGAGTTTGTAGTTTCTCTGTGTTTGAATGCTTGGAAGAACAGGCGTCAGAACAGGAGGATGATTACGTAACCCTCTAATGTCCAATCCTTCTCCGTGATTTTATGTTACTATAAAACAACAGATTGCATCATAAGACACAGACTCTGAGTTTCGACCCACAGGCAGGTAGGATGAGATTATGTTCTGAACTCAAGCTATGATGTGCAGTGGGGAAGGCTGCAGACCACAAGGTAGGGTCACACTAAGGATGACTTGAAAAGCTGTCGGCTTTCTCCTCCTGTGGCACAGAGGTAATCTCTAACCATAGGTAAAATGCAAGGCTTCCTGAATAGTAGTCACTGACTAAAACATTACAGTTTCTGCCTTCCTTCCTACCTTATTAAGCTTCTTGTTGCTTTTATCTTCTGTAGGTTCCTATCCCTAAGCATAGGCAGATTCAGCAATATCTCAGCAGCCCAGGCACTCTGGCTAGCATTGGTAACACAAGCCCACCTTTCTGAGCAATTTAATGAAAATAACTGCACTGTGATTGAGGCAGTAGCAAATGTTTTATTCTGCTGACTCTTCTCTGAGGCAGGGACATTTTGAGTGGAAAACTTGGTGCACTAAAATTTTACTGCTCATCTCCTGAGGTGAGCAAAACAATCAGCCCAGTTTATTCAACAAGAGTCCTGACACTAGACTTCTCACAGTTGTGAGCAACTACATAGACTTTATCTTCTGTTTACTCAGCCCAGAGCTCAGTTTTGAGACCAGTGGGCACTCTATATAGACCAGTTGGTGGCTTTTCTTATGTCCTGTGAAGTGGGGCTAATATTACTTTCTCTTCTGTGATCAGACTGCATACAATGCTTTAAATGACACAGACATTATAATGTTACCATGCTCACAAACAGAAATAGAAGCAAATAATTGTGCTTAATTCGGTATTTTTAAAGACTGAGTGGAAGACATCCCCCCTGAGCATAGGAGGGGATAGGTAATTTATGTATTTCTTTGCTACAGGGCTTTACAAATTATGCTTGTTTCCTGAGAGCAAGAAAGTTGTGGTATTCATAGTTTTTCTATTATCACTCTAAAATAAAGTGGTGTTCATCTGTTAAGAAAAGAAAAAAAACTTTTTTGCATCCTCCTTGCCTCACCTTTATCTCTATCTCCTCCCTATCTTGGAAATTCTTTATTCTTCCTACCGGCCTCAAATTATTATTTCAATGTTAGCATCTGGTTTTCATCTCTGTCTGTACTGGAGCCCAAGCTTTCTCTTTCTATGTATGTTTACTATTGTGTTTATCTTTCTCTCCCTAACTGGGTTTTTGATCACTATCTTTACTTTCCTGTAGCTTTCTTTCCTCAATCTGCTTTGCTCTTCTGTCCAGTAGAAAGTTCCTCTGAGACTGACAGTGATAGAGATTAATTGATTTCAGTGTAGATGTTCAACACTAGAATGGGACAGACAAGGCACAGATGTGTTTCAATGGAGATATTTTTGAGTACAAGGTGAAAGCACACACAGGGTAGGCACAAACTTGTGAGAAAATTTATAGCTAAAATTTAAACCGCTAATCATGCCTAAACTGGTGTTTTTTGGTTTTTTTTTTTTGAGTTGGGGTAGATTTTGTTAGGGTAAAAACATGGTCGTGCCTCATTTAACACTGCATCTCTAGCTCAGAACATTTGATCTTTAAAACATTTCAAATAAAATGACAGGATTTGCTCTTTAAATTAACAATTTAAAAAAAAAAAAGAGAGAGATAATTTCCTATAATGCTACTGCCTTGTCATACCTCTTTTCTGTAGGATTGAAACATTGCAATGGATATATACCAAAATTCACTCAAATCTCTAGGTAGGAAAATTGCAGGTAAATGCTTACAAGTTGTTCAACTGAAAGTTTTAAAGATAAATATCTAGTAATGGTAGCAATGCTTGTCCAGCCTATGTGAAACACCATTTACTAGGGGATTATTTTGTCCCTGATATGGGATAATTTATCTAAGCAGAGATATCAAGGCCAGGTAATGGCAGTGCATGACTTTTATACTCCAGAAGTGAGATGGGTAAAGGCAACTTAAAATTTCTGCGACAATATAAAGGACGTGACTAATTTCAACAGGTCCATGCAGTGTGCACTCATCCACTTATGTTATGTCTGTCAGTAACATTATCTTTCTGAGGGTAGTAGTACTGGTGGGCATCAGTCATTAGTGATTAATTTTTCTCATCTCACTAGATGTAGTTTGTATTTTATAGCTGTTCTCTGTCACCTACAATAAATTATTTCTTCTCTCTACTACTGACTTAGAATTGTTGCATGTGTTCAGGTCTAATTTCATTAATGCATATCTCATGCTGGCATGGAGGAGCAAGAGGTCTAATAATATTAGCTAAAAAACTTACATCGAATTCTCTTTGCTAATGCTGTCTGGCATCTGTGAAGACAAATCCAGCTGACATCCACAATGTTAATCTTATTAATTTTTTTCAAAATGTATTTGAGAAGGAAATGCACATGGCAGAGTCATTGCCTTCTTTTTGTATACAAAAAGCAACAATATTTTTGGTGTCTGTCTGATTAGATAAAAAATTCTAAATTTCAACTCTACATTTTATTGCACAGGAAATTTTTAACATTTACACTCACATACCGAGAATCAATTTATTGATAAGAGTAAAAATAGTGAGCAAGGTCCACCTTTGATTCACAAAGGATTTCTTTGATTGGAGCAGGAAGGAAAGAGAAGGTGAAAAGCTATCTGACACCCTTATCACCAACATGCAAACTATAGATCCCAAAAGTCTCCACTGAAATGTTGACTTAATGACCAAATTAACTACGGTCCACAAACAACCCAATTTACAGCATTGTCAGGTCTCTAAATCCAGATTTCTTTTACTTCTGTAGCTATGTTTGAAGACAGTCTTAAGTCACCTGTAAAATGGATGGAATTTTATTGTCTTAGACTAATCTCAGTCTCTTGGTGAGATAGGTAGACCCTTTGGCTTTAAAATTTGTATCTCACAAGTATATCACAGACATGGCTCTCAACACTTCCCTTTATAGCCTGATATTCAATCATGGACAAGAAATTTCTAAAGCAGGGTCAAAGATGTGTTGGCTTTCATCTGGTATTTGTCCTCTGAGAACCTTCTCTATTTCCCTGGGGGTATGTACACAGAGTAAAACTACTTCTGTGGTGCAACACTTACAAAAGCTATTTCTTTTTGTAGAAGATTGCAGAAAGAAAAGTAGAAAGACATCTAATTATATTTTAAACAGTCAGTGCCGTATTTTTCTGTACTCTACTTAAATCAGGTGCACTTTCATTCTTCAAATATTAAAAAAAAAATCACCTTGAATGTGTACAGCTATTCAGGTACCGTCTATAATGGGTTTTCAGTTTTATTATAAGTGAAGGTCATACAAGAGTTTTGCTTTACCCAGTTGGCTTCTCAAATATTGAAGGTTAGAATTTTCCCATCTAAGAAGTTCAAGAACAGCACACCAGGACCAAAGAATTCTCTAGTCTCATTAATTAATCAAGTCATGTCACAGCAAATCTTGTTAATCCATCCTTGGAGAAAACTCAAGTGATGTTTCAATTCTCTATGCAAGAATAGACAGAATAGTGAATAGTGATAGTGTTATACAATTACAGAAAGATGGGCAGCACTTGAAGATACCAGAAGCTAGACTATTTTTCCCCAACACCAAGTAAAATATTTTTTTATGTTATTTTTTCAAATTAACATATTTACATGACATAGCAGGATTATATATTCATGATAAATATTGTAAGGTGTTAATAAATTTTGAAAATCACATTACTGTATAAAACCAGCCTATTTTGACATTTTTATCTATTTGAAGTCACAATAGAAAATGCAAGAGTCCACAGTGTTCTAGGAGAGTGACAATTACTGGGTATGCAATAACAACTGTTACATTACTTTTTCTTGGCTAGTACCAGCATTTACTCTCTAGCCCTGAAAAGAATTAAATTGCTTACTCTATTATCAGGTTTACAGAGTAGGAGTTTTTTTTTGTTTTGGTTTGGTTTTTTTGTTTTTTGGTTTTTTTTTTTTAATAGGATAACCAAACATGTAAAGTCTGAGATTAACAAACAGTGCCCTTCATTTAGTCTGATTGAGTGTCTGGCCTTTGTCTTGAGAGTCTGAACTGTACATAACTGTTCATAGATGAAAAACCTCTCAGAAGTCAGGGGGTCATTCTGATACTTTATGTTCAACACATTTGAATAAATAGTTGAGCTTAGATCAGTGATTCTTATGAAAATCTTTGTATGCAAATTACATATGCTACCTGTATGAAAGGAAAGTAAGAACACTCCACATTTAACCTAATAGAACTTAGGTAGGGTACAGCTGAGGCAACAGTTCTCCAGCTGGATCAATTAATAGAAAAAAGTTTTACTTTTTTTAGCAAAGCAGGCTGTTAAGAGTTAAAGATAAAGGAATGCATTTATTTGGGTTTTTAGACCAAGAAAAATCATTGTCGTGTTCTTAAAATCGTTGTCCTGCTTACATCTCAAGGTCTCTGTCCAGATGTAGATGTTCTTTCCCAACTTTGCCTGAGGCTCTTCTGGTAGTTCTAACAATTACATGTGAAATTACCCCTCAAATGGAAGAACAGGGCATCTGCAGCATGGGTCTGATCCAAAGATCTGTGAAAGCAATGGAAAAACTCCAAGTGGTGCAAGCACTTGTGGATCAGATCCCTGAATTGTTAGTGATGAAGCACTGTAAAAAATGTCAGCCCCAATTAATCTATGGCAAAATTCCCACTCTGTAGGGTCAGGACAGCAACTGTATAATTTTTTTCAGCTATTTTTACTCCATTGATTCCAGTTACTTTCCAGCTTAACACATCTAAAAAAGTGAAACTTATTTTCAAAATTAGTCATCCTTTTTCCATTAATCCATTTCTAGTTGTTTATAGTTGTTGTATAAAATTATTTCCTCTTTCTTTTTAATTTTAGTTATTTTTACCTCTTCCTAAGGAACAACAGTCAATATAAATGTGTACTTATATTTGCAATTATGCTCTTTTCTTAAGTTTGCATCCCTTTTTGATTTAAGTTGCACTACTATTCATGGAACTAAATTACATATTCATAATTTTAGCTGCAGAATTTCCAACCACAGATTTTTAATATAATGTGAATAATTATATCACAAGCATGTGTGTGCTACTTTAATCAGAAACCAAGAAGATACACTTTGGGACTGAAAGCTAGTGTCTTATACCATTCCAGATGAAGGATCCTGCAGCCCAGGTCTTCAGATGGTGTCCGGAGACATGGCTTCAGTTATTTCATTCAGCTCATAAAACAAAGATCTCTTTCTACCTGTCCTTAAATGATTCTTTATGGGCTCAGTATGGAATGAAAACATAGAGAAAAAAAAATTACTCAAACTGAATACATATGAAAAGACTTTGATGCTTTGTGTTTAGTGAAGTAAGCCAAATTTACTGCAGCTATCCCCACTTCTGATCTATACTTAGCATATTATTTACACTTAAGTGCCCTACCTGCTCCTTTTTAGAATAAAATCTCTGTCATGACTATTTAACTAGCTTACCAGACACTCCATTTCGACATTTTTTTTTTTTTCATCCAATTACCTTATTTCTAAATGTTCATTAACAGGTTCAGAAGTTAAATGTAGAATCTCTTCTCAGGTTCATTGACTGCCTCATCTTCCTCTGCCAGGTTATGACCCTTGCAGTCCCCATCAAAGCTTCACTCTGGAGATTTCACACAGAAACCTGCAAAGATCTGTGCTATAGCCATGGCTGGAACACTTCCCATGTGATTAAAAATATGCAAACCAAGATGAGCTGATGTCAGACTGAAGAATGGTCTCCCTGTGACCACCCTCCTGACTACATTTTAATATGTCACACATATTTTATTTTTTACAGATAGCCATGCCACCACTCTCCACCATCTTCTTTGTTAATTGCAGTGAAATAAACAGGACTGAAATTACTACTAATCTTTACATCAATGACTTTTCTGCATCAATACATTGATGATAATAATTTTGTACCGCACTTGCATGCCAGCTTCCAAAGACTTCCTATAAACCTGCCCTCAGACTCAGATAGATTTCTTCCTGCTAGAGGCTTGAAGAAAGCTGAGAGAGATTTAGATTATTCCACTTGAATTTACAGTTGAGGAAGCTGTATGATGGATTTGCTTTTCATCCAATCTTCACTGCCTTCAGCCAAGCTCTTTCCTATCTCTTAATTTCTTTCTCAAAGCTCAGTGCACACATAAAATATAAAAACTCACTTTGTTTACAGATTAAAAAAAAAAAAAAAAAAAAAGGGTCACCGGAGACTTGCCACCTATACCACGATATACACTTATCTTGCTTGAAAATTTCCCAGTTGCTGTTTTCTGTTCTACAATTTTGAGGAAAGGTCCAATCTTAGAAGCCATAACACAGGTTTACACAGTCATTTATCAGCAACCACATACTGGAATGGTCTTTGAAATTCTCTTAAGTACCACTTGTCCACGGCATTTAGTTGTACTGACACCCAGCCAAGGTTTGTATAGTTTATGAAATCATGACTAAAGGTGCATCCCTTATCAGTGAATGCTTTCAAGATAGACCCAATTTTCCCTACTATACATCAGTATTATGAAGATTGCATAATGACCTTTAAGCTATGCTATAGAACATAAAAATTTGGGAGACCATAAAGTCCTTATAAAAACATAAACAATCTCACATATTTGAATGATTTTCAGTACTTATTTTAAAAAATATCTCTCATCTCTACAAGCAGCAATATTGGATGGAAATTCAGGAGGATCAGTGAACTCTATTTTTGGAAAATTGTTAGTAAGGGAAATGAAGCAGTACATAGATAAACATAGAAAAAATGCATAATAAAATACCCAAGCCATTGCTAACTAATCAGCACATAGTAGTAATTTATAGTTAGCAGTATCTAAAAATAAATCTAATGTTTCACAGAAAAAAAAAGAGAATTAATTGAGGAAATGGTAGCTTATCACAACACTCCCCACGTTTGGATTTACTTTTCTTCCCTTGCACATAGCTGTTAAGTTTATGTACTGGTGCTAACTATAAACTAAAAAAACAGGAAAACATAAAGAAGTTATTTCCACATCATTTACAGTCTGCTGGTTTATTGATTTTCTCTACATCCTGTGCATCTCACATTTCACTTGAACCATTTGTTTTAGATTTTAAAATAAAAGCTTTCCAAATAAATTAACTTTACTAAGGCTTTAACATGTCATTGGTTAGTCAGTATTATATTAATCTCTGTAATGCTAATGTTTATAAAGCAGGAGAATGGGGCCAAATCTTGATTGCCCTCTTCACACCATCAGTTACGCTGATTTTAATGGCACCGTTAACATTAGTACAGCTAGCAAGATCTGGCTTCTTACAGCTGTCAGCATGTCTTTCCAAATAAAAGTCTTGTAATTCTTCTGCTTATAAAAGCAGAGATTTTATAAACTGCAGTCACAATGTTTAGTTTGTGCCCTTCTTTCACTGAGCCAGGCATTTTGAGAGAATCATAAATTTCTTATTATGCACATTTTAAGTGTTAGTAGTTTAATCAGAGTGTTCTAGAAAAACAGCAGGCATTTTTCTTGTCTGAGCAAGCTCACATCTCATGAGTCATATTCTTTTAATCTGATTTTACTTTTGCATGTGTCAAATTAGTCATTTAATCAACAGTTACAGAGCAGACCACTGTCAGGTATACATGCCAGGAAATCACACAGTGCTTTTCATTTGGTGACTTGCCTTGCAGGCTTGCTGTGTTCATCCTTCCTGGTGCTGTGCAGTGAAATACATACATACACAGCTTGGGATTTAATTTAATGCTCACTCTTTACTCCATAGCAGCATGCAGAACTAACTGAGAGAGTCTGAAACAGAAGACAGCTGTCACTGCCCCAAACCAGGAAAAAATTAATGGGATGAAGAGAGAATTGTCTGCTTAGTATGTCTGTGGATCAGAATGTGTTGTCCACTGCAGAAAGCAGAGACTCAGCCCTATCTCCTCCTTTCCTGTCTTTGCCTGATATGGGGAATAAAAAGAGAATGTCACGATGCAAACTGTGTGTGTAAAAATTGATATGCTTCCAGTTGCTAACGCCACAATGAAACAGCAGCTTCAGCTCTGAGTTCTAAAACCTCGAACCCATAAGTGTGCATCAAATGGCAATATTGATCATACTGCTCTAAGGCAGAATTAGAACTTCTTGTGACAAGCTTCTTCTTGTGAAATACAATGACCAGGTGCACCCATGTGCCCTATGGCAGGATTTCCAAAATAAGCAAAATTAAATAACCTTTTTCTTGATTTGAGTGTTAGCTACCTTTTTTACTTTATATGATTTCACCCAGCCTTCTCTCTTCTCAAAAGGAAATGTGGTATTTTTTGATAACAAAAAGTGGCATTACTTTGAAATGTATTTCTCAGCAAGTATAAATGGAATAAAAATAACCCTTTAACAATATTAGAAGTATCATTTGTGAAGAAAATGTAATAAATGCTCTCAAAAAGACATTTGTGCAGTTCATAATAAATATAAGACCAAAAGTAATTACATTAGATACACAGTGAAACATTTTAGAACAATATTTTTAGCATTTTTCACCTACATTGATATTATAATACTATTACTTCTACATTATACACAAAGAAAGGTCAGAATATGTGCTTTCATTCTTCATTAAATGCCCATATGTATTGTAGAAAAATGGCTTTTCAAAAGTACTTTTAAAGTTTAGAGTAAAGGAGAAATGTCACAAGGAAACAGTCCCAGATGCCAGCAGTCATTGCAGCAAGATTTGCTGAATGTAATTACCTAAAATTCAGTGCTGGTTTGCTGAAAGATATTTTGTATTGGAACATGGTTAATCAGTGCAGAAAAACTCAAGAGTCTTCACACCAATTTATATCACATGGGTAATGAAAAACATAGGAATAAAAGATTACTTAGGTTACTGTCTACACTCCTGTGCAATCAGACAATTAAATCATATATTCTTAAGCTAAACTTCAGTGAGTACCTCCTTTCAATTTTTTGTTGAGTGACTGTCACTTTCTCTTCATGTGTATTTGCACACTTTCAATCTTCTGAGGGGTCTCCACATTCACTGAGTAACTTTAGTCATGCCCTGTTTATATACATTTGCTTTTAAGTCAGTACTGCCCTTTAAGCTTCAAAAGCTCTTTTCTTTCTAGTGCTTTTCCCTCAGCGCACAGAAATGAATCATATCCACTCTCAGTTTTTTGTTTTCTATGATAAACAAGCAAGGTTCTTTTAAATCTGTCCCAAGGGTTGGACATTCCATTCTCTTCTCATTTTAGTGGACACCTTCTTCATCAAGTCTAGTCTGAAACTTACCTCTTGAAGGAAGGTGGGCAGAATTTTAAACAGTCTTACAGAGATTTTATCAGTGCTTTGTGCAGCAGACTCAAAACTCTCTTTTCTCTGCAGAAATGCCTTTTCAAAATGCCTATGAACTGTATTCACCTTTAGGATGTCATATCACAAGGATTACTGGAAAACATTCAAATATTGACTACCAAGATTTGCAGTTTCCTCTCTCCTTCATTTTGACCTCGTAAAGTGCTATGGTATAACAGATGTTCCTCTCATTAGTCCCTGAATGGATGACTGTACTTTGAATTATTACTTTTTTCCCATTTTTATCACTTCATTTCTCAAAGTTATACACCTCATTGCTATATTCCAGTTCCACTTTTATGTTTGCAATGGTTTTCAGGTTTTGCCATGAACAAATTTTGTTAGCGCACATCTATCTACCTTATTTTCAGTCTGAGAGTACTATCTCTGGCTTGTGTAAGGTTTTAAGATTTTAATTCCTTACTGTTGGAATCTGCAGGTATTGATGATTCTGAGATTGTAGAAAGTCTCTGTCTTTCTGCCCTGTTGCCAAAGAAGGAGCCATAATTCGTCTGTGCTGTTTTCAAGGTTGTTTATTCTTGCTTATCTCTAACATGTTCTGCTGCCCTGCCGCAGGTCTGTCCTGCAGGGCAGCGTGCGGGGCTCTGCCCCCAGTGGGATGTTACAAACATTATATACCAGAAACTACGTGTGCTATATTTACAATAATGTGCCAATATCTATCATCTATATTGAACAGTGTGTCCCCAGCCTAAACCAACAGAAAAATGCCAACACTACAGTGAAACATGGAAGGCATGAAGAAGGAGAAAAAGGACAAGACACACCCAATTTCCTCCATCTTGTCCCCTCTGAACCCCAAATCTAGAAAACTAAAATTGTGCTTTTGCACCCATGCCACACTTAATTATTACTCATATTAAACACTCAGAGCTTGCAATTCATCCTGTAAGATTGAAAACTCTTTTCCATGGACAGAGATCAGAGACAGTGTCTCTCGGGGCTCTGTACAGGGGCGTTTCTGACCCCCTCCCAGGGTCTCAGACCTTCCAGCAGACAGAGGGAAGCCCTGGATTCCCACACCTTACCATATACATGTTTTCATTTGCTATTTCTCTTTTTGCAGAATAATTTACTCTGTTTCAATTTTAAGCAGATTAATTGCACTTTAATTTGTCCATGTATTTTTTAACTATTGCCTTTTTTTTTGCTCCTCTGTTCATCGTAACTTACACAAGTGAAGAAGAGGTTTAATTTAGTTCTGAGTCATAAAGCTGTTTTCCTGTCTGCAATTTCACTTCAAGGTGGTCTTTTTCTCCTTCTCCTGAGTTTACTGTAATTTTACAAATAACCTTTTCGTATTTATTTAACTTTCTTTGGAAAAAGTAACCCAACATAACTGCATTATCTCTGACTTTACAAACTAACAGATGAGATCAGTAGCTTGATGAGGGTCAATACATGCATCTATTTATGCTGCACCAGTTCTGAAGACTCAATTAACCCTTGAGTTCACAGCAACACAGATCCTTCAAGAAGGAAACTCTCCAACCCCATGAAGACAAGGAGAGAAAGGGTCTGCGACAGAAGGAACTGGTGATCAAAATGGTAATTACCTAGGTAAACCTGCTATCATAATTTCATGGCCTGTTGTGATGATAAGCTATAAACAGGTCCCCTTTGAAGCTAAAAGCATCAGAAAATTGAACTCCTCATTGAGATTTGCTGAGGGTTTTGCAGATTTTTTCATGCATTTCCAAGCAAAGAAACTTTTTGTCTCTTTCTGTTAAAAGGATTGCTTATAATCACCTGGGACCACTTTCCTTTTGAAAATTGCCCGTGTTAGCAGCAGGAAATGAAGGTGAAAAAACTGCAGTGAGCAGAAGTACTTGCACGTGCAGGCAGGCCCTGCGCTCATGCCAAGGCTCAAGGAGCTGGCCAGGATCAGGCTACAATGTAGCCTCACTCAAACACAGAAGTTTTGTTGAAAACATGAATACAGCAATGCAAATCACACAACTCAGCAAGGATCACAGTGCTGTACCAGTATCTTAATGTGACTGACATCACTTATATGGGCTTCAATTTGTCTGGAACCTAAAGATTATGTTTGGAAAACTTTGAAGCTTCCCTTAACTTAAAGATCTCTATCCTATTTATGAGTCAATAGGAATGCATTTTACAATTCCTGGAAAAGGTGCATGCATTTGCACAGGTCTTTCCTAATGTATTTTCTACCTTGGCTGATAGCTTGCTTCTTTGCAGATTAGACAATTGCTTCATGTGTGAGTCCAGCACCTTTTTTCCACAGATTAGTTTCTACCTTCTTCAAAAGCTATGGAACATAACCAGGTTCTCTGGACCTGTCAATAAGGAAGGTTTATTCAGTAATGTGGAAGGCCTAACATGGAATTTGCTTTACTAACTGAGATTCCTACTCCAGCTCAGGGTTAAAATTCATCTGCCATGTTGAGAGCTGAGCTTTCCAGCCAATTTTTATCAAAGTATATATGGTATTGATCTTGCCCAAATGGTTTATCCTGTCTCTGTATTCTGGAAATTCGTGGTGCTTCTCTCCCCCTGTTCCCAAATTAAGCCCTTAAAATAACCTCTCCTTTCATTCCACTTTCTCCTTACCTTAAATTTTTGGGGGCATCAAGTGGAATGCAATTTATAACTGACATTCAGCCAGAGTGTTTTGGCAAACAGCCCTTCTAGAGAGCTACAGTGTCCATGATGTTTCGGCATGGGATAAATCCTGGTGTGTCATGGTTCAGTACCAGTCTGCATGTGTTCATGCTCTCCTGCCTCATAATGTGTAGGGTGAGGCATGAGAGACAGGAGAAAGGGCTTTAATGAGAAATCTTTCTGTCATGGGTAGTCCTCCTTTGGAGATTAAACAAATTTCTCTATCAGGTAGAGAGGATTCCTGCGTGACTCTGCACTGCCTCTTTGCACATCTTCTAGTTGCATGGCTTCAGTAGCCACAGAAATCACAGTCTGGCAAGCTGTCACAGTACCCTTCAAACCCCCGTATAGTGGTGTCTTGGCCCTGGCCTCATGATTTTATTTTTTTCTGTGACGAACTCTACCACACCCTGCACATCACCAAGATATCAAAAGACACCAGTTCCCATTTTACATGCTCTTCCTTTCTTATTTTTTTAATTTCAAACACTGATTTGTTCCCAGTATATCAGTAGTAATTATCACTCATCTTGGCAATGACTATTTCGGCTTGAAAATACAGTCTTGAAAAGAGCAGTATGATACTCTGATTTAAGGGCCCTTTTAGCAACATTAGCATTACTAGTTTGCATGAGTAATACAAAAATCATCTTTTTAAAGAACTTTATCTCCTCTATCCTCCACTAGAAAGGCTATACATTAAAGGAAAAGAAGTGTCAGAACAAATAGATTACCTTTTTGGAGATTTTATTATATTTATTATATTTATTCCATTTATAATGGAATCTATAAATTCCATAAATAGACATTAATGTTGATTTGTTATATCTGACATGTTAGTAACTGGAATAAAGATTAAAAATATAAAGAAAGCAAAAAATAATTTAATTATTGGAATTTTACAGATACTTTCTTCACTTTCTGAAGCCTTGTGTCACTTTTCTTAACCAGAAGCAACATATGTAGATTGAACTTATTATTTGATATCAAATGTGTTCTTCAAATGAAACTGACCCAAAGGCTAACAAGAGGAACACTACCTTTTCTCCTGATCAGGGAGAGAAAATGCGTATTTTCGCTTGATATTCAATACCAATATTTGGTTGTTTGGGTTTTTTCTTAGTACAAAGGTCTTGTAACATATAAAAATTTTCAAAAATAGGATGAAATACCTCCTGTGCTGAAGCAACTATAATATAGCTGTTGTTTCTACATATTCTCTCTCTATAATTGCCATTTTTTGGCTCACACCCTTGTCTCTCTTTCTCTAGTTTCTTCATTAATTATCTCCTTCCCCTGCCTTACTTGAGGGTAAATCCTGGGGGCAGAGGAGTCATTGATCAGACAGAATCCCATGACCTTGTACTTGCAGCCTGTTGTGCCAAAGCCATGAAGCTCTTTGCAGAGATTTCATTCATTTCCATAACATTTATTTCACTCTTCTATTGCACTAGTACCCCATTTTCAAATTATGCAAGAATAAATCCTTTGCTTGCCCCTTTGTTACTATCCCATTTGTTTGTCAATTTACTCCTTCCTCTGTGAGCAGCCTTATAAGACTGATACCCAAAAGCCTGTTCTGATTAATACTGATTTAGCGTACCTTTTTTTTTCCATAGAGGACTAGTTACACTATGTTTTCTGGATTTGAGAAAGGTGCATGCAAAACTTACAAAATATAACATGCAAAGGTTAATAAGACAGCTCTTAAATTTTTGAAATTTGCATACCATAGAAAGCAAAATAGATGAATGCTTTCAATATTCAGGAAGACTTCGCAGTTCAGTACTAAACTGTATCTGCTCTTTACAGGTTATCACAATCTTTTCTTTAGAGTACTGCAGCACAGAAGCAATGTCTGTGGGTGAGACAACAGTGAATGTACTGCACAGCTTGTGACTTAAGTCTTTTCATAATGATGGCAAAATTAGAGAAGCAGTTCTTTTGACATCTGTAGCACTGAAATCTTCCAAATAACACAATGTATTCTCTTATTTTTTTCTCCTATTCAAACAACCTGGAAATTTCTGCAAACATAGCAGAAAGAAGGCTTTCTTATAAAGATGAAACCAGTTTCGCTCCTGAGCTTATATCCAGCAGGCTTTTTTTTTTTTTTTTTTGCTTTTTTTTTTTTTAATTTACTGGAAGAACTGGTGAATGATTGAAATGGAAGAAACAGGTGAAAACTGCAATGCCTTTTCCTATGAATATAAGAGTTATCAGATGGAAACTCTACTCACATCAGTCTTTTGAAGTAAGAAAAAATAGGCAGAAGCTTTCTTCTGTGCACAAAATTCAGGATGAAAATTATTACTTTGTCACATCATCACTCTTCTTGCCATATACTCTGTATTTTTAAGAGGGTCTGTAGCAGATGTTCACATTGCTTGAAAGACAAGGGTCATTTTTAGTGTAACTTAGAGATACTTGCACTGTTTTTTTCCAATCTTTTACAAATAGCTGTTAAAGCAATAATTTTTAAAATGTAAAAAATATAAGAATAATTATGTTTAAGTACATTTTGGGACAATGCACCAAGAAAGCCTTGCTGCCCACCCTGCCCCTAGCTCCCAAGCTCCATAGAAGTCAACTCTCAGATTAGGCATAACTCAGTTATAGTAAATTTATTGATTCTCATATTAGAGTCTTTCAAACTCAGCCCTCTCTTGTTTTATAGCACAGTCTTTTAAACTGTAAAATTATGCTAAATTTCATTACAAAATCTTTACCTCTGTTTCTGAAAACTTTTTTTAGAGAAATGGAAACAGCTGGCTTTCTGTATGGTTTCAGCTTCCTTCTTCTACCTGTTATTTCATTCTTGCATCATGTAACTCTGTGCCAAGGTAAGGAAGAAATCTATTCTGTGTGTTCTCAAATGCTACTCCCCACAGTTTTCTTGTGCACTCAGAATGAGGAGTACAGCCTGTGATAATGTCATGAATTTTCAGCTGAGTGTAGTTTCCTCTTCTTTAAGGTGTGAGTGACCCGTGCTCGGGATTTGTGTAGGAGTGCCATGCTAATGCAGGCATTCAAGCAAGTAGAGACAGTGCTTTTTACAGCTATGGTCTTCAGAGAGTTTTCAGAAACAGAAACACACAGAACAGCACACTTTCACATGCCAATTTGAACATATTTATCAGTTAAGATTTCTGATTTAAGGGATAAAATTCAACATTAATTGCATTTTCTCAAATAAATTACCAAATATGTTATAAAAAATCAAAAAAAAAAATATAGCCTTTTATAACCTCCCCCCCACACATATCTTTTCTTGACAAATAATTTTCCACACTCCTCCCTGTCTCCCAGGAAAAATTAACATTTTGCAGCCAACAAAATGTATGAAATGTTTCACTTTTATGTGTGACTTAATTTTGTGTATCCACGATATCCCAGCCAGTGATGACCTGATTTAGATCTCAAAATATTGTCCTCAGAACAACTCATAATGCATTATGTATTTTGTATAATAACCACTAAAACAAGTGTCACAAATGTTCTTTACTTCAATGACAAATTTTTTAGATTTTTTTTTCTGGATTCTTTCTAAATTTTTCAGAGGAGCTGGAAACAATATATAAAGCTATTACCATCTGGACACCTTATACATAATCCATCAATGCATGATTTTAGCATGGCTATTTCTAATTACATTGATTCTGCCAGTGGGAAAAAGAAACAAGAAAAAAAGTTATTTTTAAACAACATAAGGGCTGTTACAGAGAATAATTTATCATCAAAGCAAGCCTCCATAAAACACGGAAAGAAATTTCATTTAACAGTGACTGGAATGTAAGAGAATCAAGGTTCAGTCTCAGTATTTTTCCCTGTCTTTTGTAGAAACCTCAGAGATGATCTGGATTTCTCGACCTCCCCCTTTCACCTCAGTATTATGAGAATGAATAGCTCAAAGGTTGTGAGGCACTCAGGTACTAGACAAATAATGAAATTTAAGATCTTGGGAAAATATTCTTTACAGGACAAAAAATAAGGACTGCAAATCACTACAATGCACAGATCCTCAGTAATGTTATTTTTTTTAACAGAATTATTTGAGCAAAAGGGGTATGTGAGAAATACATATAAACTAGGCAAGAAAACATATTGCTTTTGAAAACCTACTCCTTGTCCTGCGCTTTGGATTCAGTATCTGAGTGCAGATGTTTCTGGACTCAAACTTTCATTCTTGATTAGTGTTAGCAGGCTAAAAAATCAATGAAACCTACTGTGGAAAGAGAGATTTTGCATGCCATTCTCTGTCTTTACTTTGCAAATTGAGCGTTACTTCTTACTAAAAACTCTCTGCCAACCAAATGTTCAAAATTACTATTAAGACCAGCTTATTTTTGGACAGTATTTGTACTATACATACATGAAATGTCATGTAGTATACAAACTCCAGATCTTAGGTTGCATAATGAAATGCTCTTGTTATATAAATATAAAACTTTCTGTTATATAAATATAACTGATATATAAATATAAAACTTTTCATATAACTTTCTTAGCTAATGAAATACATAGATTGTTTAAAAACAACTTCAGTGTTGAAATTCTGGTATCAGTTTGGAGCAGATGTCACCATCTGGCTGCCTTCACAAGAGTCTCTATGAGACCATTTAAGTCTCCTGACTGGCTTCTACACAGAAAGTAATTAGAGTGAAGCACAAGGGATAGGATCCAACTGTGTTAATATTAAGGTGTTTTCCTTCATTAAATTGAGAAAAGATGATAAAAAAGGGATGAACAAATGAGCAGGCAATTTCAATTTGAGGATCACTTCATTTTCTTCCTCTTCACTAAATAGCCCCCCAAAAAAAAATATTGGTGATTTCTTTCCTTTGGGAAGTATCTATATTTTTTCCTTTTTTTTTTTTCTTTTTAATGCACTCTTAATAACTTTCATTCAATCCTTGAATTTTTTTCTCTATTACCTTGTCAGATGATGTCATATCCCTTTTTTTTTTTTTTTTTTTTTTTTTTTTTTTAACTAACATTTCCTAGGATATAGGTCAGCTTATTTTCCACTTCCTTGATTATTTGGAGTGTGCTGCTTCATGATAAATATTATAAAATAGCAACATATTGAGGCACTTTAATGAATAAGCTGACTTAAAAATACCTAGATCCAAAAACAAAATGAAAAAATAGCAGCTACAGTTATAAATATGTTTGTCTTGAAAAGCCAAAGGTCTCTTCAATTTTTCAATAAAGAAGTAAAATTGAAATTCAGTTATTAAAATAAATTAATTTAAAGCTTTGGACGTAGATAACATCACTATGACCATATATTCCATGAAAACTTTCTCCACTAGATTTTATAACCTCAGAAAACAGTACACAGGTACATATGAAATTACATGTAGACATATCTAGAGACCCACCCACACCCCCATACACAAAAATATTTATTTTCTTAAATATGTGTTTTGAGTTTTTTAATACAAATATCTGAGTAGCCTTACATACTATTGATTCTTCTTAAAATCCATTACTGTAAGAAAATATCATCAGCTGTCTTGGTTAATTTCTTCCTCAGTAATATGTTTTATTATTTACCTTACCTTCCTCTAGAAAACAAGGTATGAATTTTCACAGTATCCTGCACAAGGGTCCTGTATTTTAATTATGCAAGATGGATTTTCTAACTCGTGCTTTCCACAGAACAGCTCTATCAGCTCTAATGGTGTTTCTGTGTTTCTTTACTTATTTATATGTTTCCTGATTATCAGATAAAATTTTCTCAATTTTTTCTTCACTTTAGTACAAATGGAGGTGTTATGCATTTCTAACTTGCTGCCTTTTGGTTTTAATTCTTGGAAGCATTCTACCCATTTCTATAAAATTGCAGTGTTTGCAGTTAATAATGCTAAACAAACTAGAAGAGACAGTAATCATTAAACTTCTGTAACTTTCTTGAAAATATAGGATTAATAAAGTGTTTTTATTGTGAGGGATACAGAATTCATGGGAAATAATTTTGTGAAGGTCCCCAAACCAAATGGTTTTTGTCTTTCACCTTCATTTGGAGTTTGCAGGAGTCTGTGCAAATCACCTAAACCATGCTGGCTAGACTAATAAAGCAGGAGAAATTAAGAGTATTTTCTGCCATGCACTACAACTCTCTCTCAAGCTATCCAGTCTGACAAACACTTAAGTTAACAGTGTAGTACACTATAGTTGGAAAATCATATTATTTTTTAAGTCAGTGTCAAATCTTCTCCACACATCTTAGTAGACAATTTACATCTTATTATCTACCAAACACTAATGGTGATTGATAATCCATTCAGTTATAAATTGCCAACACCTGGAAATTCTAGGAAAATATTTCTTTCCAGTATCCAGATAACTACAAAAGTAGGAATATGCATTCCTTAAAATTTCCAAGGCTGACAGGTGCATCCAACATTGTAAACAATATTATTTCCACTACCAAGCATGGACAACTGCAGTACAGCTGATGCTTATCCGTATATGTGCACATACACCGGACCAATGACTTAGAGATGCTGTAAAATAAACGCTTTTCAATATGTGTTCATCATGTGTGAATGTGACATGTTTGAACACATTGCAGGCATATTTTTGCCTCGCTTGTTGTTGCAGTATCTCTAATTTTGAGTAAGAAGGCTGGAGAAGAAAATACAGAATGCTTTTTAAAATTTTTTTTAACTTAACCCAGTTATCCTGTGTTTCATAATATTCTATTGATGTTCAGGCCTTTGATCACTGATCTGAGCACAATCAACAGTCACAAAGTCAAAGCCAGAAGACAGGTATGGTAGAAAGAAATAGTTAACAGAACTGTTGCAGAAACATTAGTAAATGAATAGTTTAGGACATAATATTATTGAAGTTTGGATGGTGGTATCAGAAGACTTGTACATCACAGGACAAACACAACCGATGTGATGAAGGCAGTGTAAACACTAATTCAAAGCAACAAGAAGATGACAAAGTTATCACAGACACTTGCACTGCCAATAACCATATGCCAATGATTATCATGCTTATTGGGTCCAGATTTCATTACAGCTAACTGGCAAGTAGTTATTGAATTAGAATTCAAAGTACAGGTGGAAAACAAAGCTGGAGATTCTCTTACTAAGAAAATGAAGAAAGCCTGCATTTTTAGCTATAAAGATAAAATTAAAAAAAAAAAATAAAACTATTTCCCACTCTTTTATTTTTTTTTAACACATTTGGGAATGACTGTGGATGGAACAGAGCTGATGCCACTAGTGGAAAAAAAAAAAAAAAAGGAAAATATGGCAGTTAAGTTTGCAGAGATGGATCAGCACATTTAACAAGAGATAGCAGTGCTAGTAACACATTAACCATGCAAACTGTCTCTGGGACACAATCTTGCTGTGGTCTAAGGTGTACACAGTGCTAACCATTATATCTGGGTTTCAGTAGTGCCAATCACAAATAATTTAAAAATTTAATATTATAATCACTCTGGGTTATGTTGATTTTCAACTGTCTGAATTTTGTGTGTCTTGCTCAGATTAGGTTAATATTATGCTTTAATAAACACAGAGTACACTAATGAAGTAAGAGACTTCTCTCAGTGAAATAGTGTTATATTCATCTTCTTGAAACACAAACAGTATTACTGATTTATTTCAATCATTTGCCATAATCCCCAAGGTAGTGGAGGTAGATGCACTCATTAATTTTGTGATCACAATCAATAGTAGGTGTACATCTATCCACCTCTGAAAGACACAGGATTTCTCTTGTCTGGAGATGAAGTAATTTTCAAATCAGATCAATTTTTCTTATTGCCTCAATCTGTTCCTATTCTTCTGCTTTCTAATATCAGCTACTGCAACTAGTCTCAAAAAAAAAAAAAAAGTCACATCTTCCACATTTGTTTATACTCACAATAGAAACAGCAAAATCACCCAAGCAACATATGTTAAACAGTATGGTCAGAATGAACTACATATTCTGCTGTGCTGTGAGAGACACAATGGCAAAAAGTGGTATTCTCTGTCCATAAACTGCAATTTCAACATATGCTTATTCTCCATTTGTTATTTTCTTTGGCAATAAAGATTTCTCTGGTTGGTAACTGTAAATAGTCCATACTATTTATTATCACAATTATTTTGTCTGTGTATAAATTTAACAAGCATATAACATCTACTGTATTTTATAAGTGCACATTCATAAGAATAATTTTATTTATGTTTTCTAACATTTTTTTTTCTTGTTCTTACTTTCTTTCTCATAAATCTTACTACATTAGTTGTATACTGGTTACCCCAGCATTCCCTGAGCCTCAATGAATTCTTAATGTGGAAGTGACGTTGAAAGTGAACAATGAAGTTCAAAAAGAGCCACTAACTTAACAATTTTTATTTCTTAATTTATGCCTAAACAATTAGCATACCAAAAATATGAATGGGAACATTATGTTCTGATTATATTGAATTATCCCACTCCTTTATTAATTTGATAAGTTTCATGTGGCCACTAGTGCTATCACTTTTGCTTTAAGAGATAATCCAGAATTTCAGTACAATTATATATATTTTATACATAGAATTTCAAACTATATCGGTGCATACATCTTACTCAGGAAAACTAATACTTTCAGAATACAGGGTGGTTAGGAAAACACCTGCCTAATTTTGAATTACAGAAAATATTCTCCCTTTATCTTCTTCATTTTGAACAGCCACCAAGCATTCATATATGACATACATGGTTGCAAAAGGCCAAAAAGTTTTAGTTTCCAACCTATGAAATACAAAAAACTACTTGAAGCTAAGCATTCGCAAAATAGAAATAAAATTTTTTGCTAATACATCACACTAAACTTCCATAAGTTTTTTGCCGTGTGTACACTTCTTGTAATTCTAAATACACTAGAATTAGAACTTCAAACATTTTTTTGGGAGGTTAATATGGTCTTAGTTTAATAGTCAGCATCTTTAATCAATATAATGTGTGCAAAGGTTCCATTTCTCATTTATTCTTGCTAGACATTCTACAATATGTAATACAAGACAGCACTTAAGTCAATGTGTGAGGGCATTCAACAACACACACTCATAGGAAAATATCCACAAAGTTCTCTCCTAATTTGCATTTAAGATTCCACTTCTTTTTGGGGTTAAATAAACTCTGAACTGGGAAGGTGATCTTCAGGTCTTTTTTATCAGTTGACCCACATATATTTGAAATAAACTTGTACTTCATCAGCATCTCTTACAAAACATAATAGCTTCACTCATTCCACTACTGAACCAGAATATGTTCATCATATAAGGCTGACCCTGCAGCAAAGATACTTTCTGGAAGAAAACAGAAGTAAAATCTGAAGTCTGTTTATGGTAAAGAAGAACTGGAGTTGGAAGAATCAAAAATAAACACATGCCATCAGTACCAAGGCATTTTAGCACAGATATTGTGAGTAAATCCATCCCAAGCAACTGACAACTGCCCTCTTGAAAGTTTAATCTGGTATGCAAAATACATATTCCTAAACCATCAAACAGCATTCTGAATGAACTGCCAATCTTTTGATGATTTTCCTATTCCTTTTATTTTTTATTATTTTTCTGAGCTGCTTGATATACTTTTGCATTAAAAGGAAAAGAGGAACCTTGAGCAAAACTAAAAAGAGTAAGACTAAGAGAAAGCTTAGTCTCAGGCAAGAGAACACTTACATGATACAAAGCCTATTGAAGATGTCAGCAGAAATAGTCTCATTCATTTAAACATGAGCTGAATCCAGCTTTCTTACAAATTCCTCTGGTTTTTATTTATGGTACTAAGAGGGAATAATTACCAGATCAAGCCAGAAGGACTGATAAGTTATCTTTCTGTTACGAAGGGAGTACACAACCAGCAGTTACTTCATCGCAGTTCTTTGGCTGCTACAGAAAGCCAGAGATCACACAGTGATACACAAAGATGAAATTCCACTCTTACGACATGTTATCTAAAGCATTTCATTATTTACCTGAGTGTGAAACAGACTCTTGTGATTGTTATGAAAAATCCCAGGTCAACTGAAAACCTGTGTTTGTCAGCGTTTACCTGTGATAACCTTTGCCACTATCCCAATACCCCTCTTCTAAAGGAGTGAGGAGTCTCAGCTAATGATGTATTTCTGAAAGATAATACTCCAGTGGGCAGAACAGTCTTCTGCTAAGCCACAAAGATGTATGACTGAAGTGTAGAAAGCCTATGTGGGAAATAAATGTTTATCATAGAAGAAAAGCAAAATCATTTACTAAGTGACAAAGCTGTTTAAATCCTTTCCCACAATGTTTCATAATTGCTTTTACTGATAACACATCAGTAGCTGGTTCACATCTGGATCACTAATGTGTTTCTTTAAAAAATGCACCGGTCTATGTACAATCACTTCACAGGTTGTGTAAATTGTTGGATTGTGTCCCTGTTTCTTTCACTTAAATGGCTCTGGTGCTTTGATACCTCCTGTTCATTGCTCCTGACTTCTGCTTTGCAGTCTTAAAGCTGATAACAAGCGATTCATCATCTCTGCCAGTAGAAGAGCTCTAGTCATTATGACTTTGTGACTCCTCTGTGGGTGTCTGAGTCAAGATGGCTCTGTTGCATTACCAGAGTTCCTATACAAGGCTAATCTAACGTGAAGGACCTCAGATTCTCAGATTTTACTATGTGGTGCTTGATTCCTATAATTTTGCTGTAACTTCATGCATTTAAATAAATCATTCATATTTAGTGACAGAAATGCACTGATGATCTTGTTCCTTGCTGATATGCAAGCCGAGCCATGCCAATTCATGCCAGCTGACATAATGCCTCACACTTTAGAAGTTCTCAAACATGTTGTGCAAAGTTGGCTTGCCTTTGGTCTATGGAGATCATACTCCACTCTAACAACCTCCCTGCTTGAATTCCGAGTTTTCAGGACTGTATTACTGCAATATGTACTTACAGTAATTTTTGTTTTAATGAAAGTTTACAGAATGACAAGCACAAAATCACCCAATACTTTAGAGTGGAAGGGGCCTCGAAGATCAGGTTCCAAAACTCCTGCCATGGCAAAGGAAAACTAGATCTGGTTGTCTAAAACCCCATCCCACCTGGCCTTGAACACTTCTGGGGATGGATCATCCACAGCTTCTCCAGGCAACTTGTTCCAGTGACTCATCACTATCACAGTGAAAGCTTTCTTTCTGATATCTAATCTAAACCTATGCTCTTTCAATTTAAAAAACATCCTACACACTTCATCACAGTATATGTGATATAGGTAGTATCAACTTCCAAACTTCTCTTTGAGGACTGAAAACTTAGTTCAATCAAACAAAAATAAATTGTAGATTGTTGCTCCTTATTTCTGTTTGCAAAGCAAACCCGGACTTAATTGGCACCACAGATCGGTTACCTTTTAAATAATGATACCAGACTCTTGGGAAAAAATTGATGGCTATATAGCCCTTTGAGATTAGGTATGGAATTAAATTGTGCACTACACTGATCTTAATTTTGTTGGGGGAAAAAAGTATGATAAGAAACAACCAGGAATATTAGAAATGTTGTTTTATTTCTTGCTACTGAAAATATGCTATTTTAAGAGAGTTTCTGAATGAAAACAACTGTGTTTCAAACACTGCAATTCTGCTCGTTTATAACTAAAAGTTAGAAATACCCAGGTAAATTTAATTCAAAATTTTATTCAAATTTAGTGAAAATTCATTAAAAAAACCTCACAAAACTGTTTTCCACCTCAGCCTTCTGGGCATGAGGATGTTTTTTTCAGAAGATGTGGTACATAACATTATGGTCAATTCACACTTTGGTTTACATCTGTTTATGTAACTTGACACATTGTGATGAAGTGTGTAGGATGTTTTTTAGAATAAATTTTAATCTTAACTTTACCTTACTACTATAAAAAAGAGAACAGGAAAATATGTGGAAATAATAAACAGATCAAAACTGAGTTTTAATTTTAATTTTGTATTTTAAACATCCACATTGGTACATTTCATAAATATTCAAGGCATTTGTCAGATTATAAGACTGACAATAATAAAGTATTAAAAATACATTAAGGAATAAACAATGCACTACACTGAGATTTGATCCAATGTTACTATATTGAAACCATAATTTTAAAAAGTGGCAACATTCAGCACAATAAAAAAGCTTACCTAGTGCCTTACTTGATGGACTCACAGATGAAAAATATAAGAACAAGAAAAATTCTGTGGCTAACTTGATCTATCCAAATGTTCTGGCTCTGGAACAGAACCCACAGGTGAGCAATCATCTCTTTCAGCAGCCTCAGTATCCAGTGCTGTGTTTCTGTTCAGCAAGTATGTTTCTTTTAGGTATTGGCTTCAGCTAGAAAGTCTACCATTACTCTCCCCACAGAGCTTCACACTTTCTAGACAATAAAAACAAAAAATTACACTGTTCTTGGATTTTTATCACTGCAATTGTAATTGTCTTTGCACTGTGAGAAAATACAGAAGAAGCCCATTCATGCATTGATATTTTCCCCCAAAAAAACATCTAGGACCAAATTAACCTTGGAAACTTGCATCAGCAATACTGTGAGGTATCCTCTGTATTTAATGAATTATACAAACCCAAGTAAAAGTAATGATTGAACTACTGATACGAAAAAGACAAACTTTACAATTTCCATCCTAAAATTAAGGTACTGGTTCCAGTGTTCTTCTGGGTCTCTATCACAGCAAGAGCAGGTCTTGCCAAGAAGCCTAGGTGCAAAATTGGAACCTGCCACTAAAGAATTGACAATGCCTTCCCTCTTCTTTCCCATTGTAAGCAAGCCTTATCAATACCTCTACAATGGTTAACAACTAAGCCATAAGGCAACCCAGAATATCACTTTTTTGACTGTGTCTACATTACAAAGTAGTGTAGTGCAAGAGAACCACTGGTGGCAGAGAAACAATTGTTGCTGAGGATTTAAAACTGATATGGGGGTGGGAGGATGAAGAAGACTGGGAATGGTACTTTAGACTAGTTCCAGAATGCAATAAAAGGACTCTTTGTGTCAGTTGAAATTCACCAATTTTATTCTGGTAATGTCTCTTTAGCTTTATATTCACAAAAAACCCCAAAAAACCCAAAAAAACCAAAAACCAAAAAACAAGCTCAGTTCAAGCACTCACAAATGATTTTGTGATGGAAACTAAAGCCCACTAAGTGAAGACATTTAGGAGGACACTCCCTGGCAAAGCTGAATTGCTAACGTCGGTTCACTCCTAGCAACAGTTTGCCAAACTGAACCACTCAGCAGCTTGAGGCCAGATGCCAGTCCAAGAGACAATTAACCTCTCCAGTCCATCAACATCTGGAAGAGCTCCACTGTTGGCTCAAAAGCTGAGTAAACACATGAACTCTGCCTTAAGCCGAACCTAATGAGTCCACCAGAGAGATGCAACAGTCCAGGCCAGAGCTGCACTAACTGTTACAATGCATATAGAGTGAAGTTTCTTTCTGACTGACTGACTGAATTAGGTATGTCTCTCTCCATTCAGTCATGCTGAGGCATATAAAAAAATATAAATAATATAAATATAAATATAAATATAAATATAAATATAAATATAAATATATAAATATATAAATATATACTCTCTGGCAGACTCCCCACATGGCAACACAGAGACCTATATGATTTAGGTTGTTTTTATAGGAAATACTTACGACTTAGCACTGCTCAGGTGGATACCATGCCACCCCTGAAAATGCAAAAAATGGAAGAGCTATGGATAAGATTAAAAAAAAATGGAAACTGAAAATTCAAGATATCAACAGCATTTTCCAGGAAATCACTTAAATCTTTTTCAATCTACTTCTTCGTGTTCTAGCATTGGAAACTCTGACTTTCCACAAAATAAAAAAGACATATCTCTCAGTCTTCTACTAATTTCAACTAGATTATTCATAAGTTCACAGTGCACTGATTCTGTAACAGTAGGAGATCAAAAGCTATGAAGTGTATGAAGTGAGATCAATAAAGTATGTTTCTTGTCATCTTGAGCTCTAAATAGTCTTTTGTTTGTGACAGGAGCTATCCTCAATGTCTTCTGTTTCATCTCTTCTTCACTACCTAATGCTTGCTCTTCATCTGCCTTAGTTTCCCGGGAACACACATATTTTAGGACTGAAAATCCTTGGAAAAATAATCTGCTTTTAACAGTCTTTAAAGATGGGCCATATGTTCCAAGCCCCTCACCAGCCTTGTTGCCTCCTCTGGACATGCTCAGGCATCTCAACATCCTTCCCAAACTGAGGGCCCAGAACTGGGCACTGCACTCAAGGTGTGACCTCACCAGTGCCGAGCACAGGGGAAGGATGATCGCCCTGCTCCTGCATCTGGAGGCTTTAGATACATCTCTGCCAATGAGAGATTAAATGATCTTGGTAAAAAAGGGGCTGAGGCAAACACAGCTCCCAAATTCAGAAAAAGAAACATCTATAACTTAGTGTTTGTACCAATACCCAGAATAGTCAAAATCATAGGAAGATACATGTTAACCTTTCTATAGGTAAATTTACTGTCTTTCATCATTATTTTACAGAAAATAAATATATTTTGATGTATTTGAGGAGGTTATTAATGTCAACTGAGCTAATCACACCAAGGGAATAAAGTCAGTGCTGCTGTACACACATTAGTCATGATGAATTAGCTAATGTCTCAGGCTAGTGGGATGAACCATCAATTGTATTTCACCCAGAAGCACCACAAAATATTTAAGCTTCGGAATTATGTCTCCTAACACTTTATTATTTGATTATTTTCTTAGCTGGCAAAAGGAAAAAAAAAAGAAAATACTCGTGGGAATAAAATTGTAGCTGTTGCAGATTTATAATGGAGTAATGCAACATTTTGAGTTATACTATATTTTTAGCTAGAACTTTCCAAAGTCACTTGGTCATTTAGATAGGCATTTAAGCTATATAACTTAGTAGAATAAGGAATTTTCCATACCAAAGTAAAAATCTAGGCCTGAATGACATAAAAGCTGAAATGATCTTGAAAATAATCTCAATTTTTAAATTAAAAATAAATCAGATCTCTAAAAATATATTTCAGAAAGGTGAAGTGAGAGACTGATCAAAACAAATATACAAATACCATGAGTAAGAAAAGCTATTTGAAAGCAGATTCCTTCACATGAGATTTCTTTAGACTTCAAATGACATCTTGCCAGACACGTGTCTTACTTACTGTTTACATGAGACAACAATATTAGCTTTGGTGATTGCACAGATTTACTTCTGTTTTTTCTGGATCTGTACCCCAATGACTGTAATGCCAACAATACCAGTGTAGTTTGTGTGTCACTTCTGAAAAAAACCCCTTGTATTCTTTAATCTTTTAAATTTTATTTGACTAAGGAGCATATTGAAGCCACTGAAATCATTATGACATAAAATTATGAAAATCATGAGGCCAGGGAAAACAAACATCAGTTACTTCTTAAAATAATAAACCAATGTTACAAAAAGCACTCAGAAACCTCTGTTACTACCTGAATTTTATCCATTGTGTCCTGACTACCACAAATGTAAGAAGATATAACAAGTTCCCCTCTTCTGTTTCCATCAGTCATTATGGGTGGGAATGGCTGAGATACACAACAATGCTTCAACTCTCATTGCAGCCAGAAGGGAGTCACATGATGGAGGCTTTCATAAATTGTATCTTTGAGTGGAAGCAACCAAGTTAATCAGTGTGTCATCCTGACCACCTCATATAATCTGAGGAAAAAGAAATTTTTCTCCCCTGGTGAGCTGGAGTGAGAGTAAGGTAAATCAGTCTGCGAATGCATGCAGCTCTATGAATCAGATGTGAAATATTCTCAGGGAATATTTCAAGCTCAATTTAGTGCTTCAGGCTAAGTGAAATTAATTCTAGCCTAAGACCACAGATGAAAATTTTTCTGACATCTCCTGACAGCCATCTAGATGTTAGCCAAAAGACCTTCTCAAAATGTTTCCAAAGCCTTTTTGTCTCCTTCCACAACCAACCAACCAACCAACCAACCAACCAACCAACCAACCAACCAACCAACCAACTAACCCCATCAAAATATCACCACAACCCTTTGAAGATGTTTTCAGTATTTCTCATTCTCTCTTTTTTTTTTTTTTGCATTCAAGCTACATTAGACGACACAGTAACTTGTTTTCACAGGCAAGAGTCAAGAAAATTCTGGAATTTTGGCTGACCTAAAGGATGCAACTGAAAACCATGAAAGAAATGTCTAAGTCCAAAATATTTATAGCATTCTTGCCCTAAGTGCACCTTTAACTAAAATGAACAATTTGATGTTGCAGAATATGCCATAGTCTTTACTCTGTGTTTAGAAGTCATCCATACTTGGGGATGAAAATTGCATTTGAAAAAAAAATAATAGCTCTATGCAATGTAAGCCAAAGCATCACAAATTATGAGGAACTGCACTATATAAGCATTTTTTTCATGTTTGAGATAAAAAAACAACTGAGGAGAACAAAGCCAAGTTGCTGTCTCTGGCTTGGAGTAAGCAATCATCTAACTGACACCATTAGACTGTTTTCATTACATGGGATTATTTGTTATTTTTAAAGATAACCAGTTGAGGATTTTTTCCCCAAGTTTCAGATGCAGATAATAAACTATCCATATTATGATGACTATGATAATCATTATCATGTATTGCACAATGTTATGTGTGAATTGTGTGATACAGAAAAGATTTAAAAAAATGTATGAAGCAAAGATTTCATATATTTAAAATGCTTACTGGTTGAGGAACACTGTTTTTCACTTAGAAAAGCAGACAACTAAATAAACACGATTACAATTTGTAAGAATGCAAAGCCGCACTCTGTTTTCCAAAGGACTAGTGAAACTGAAGGAGTTGCATTTGATGTAGTCCCTGCATTCAAAATAACTTACTTCAAAAGGAAAACTTACATCTGTTAATACTCATCAAAGCAAAGACGAGAGGTGCCTCACAAAGTAAACACAAGAAACCTCATTTGAGAAGCCAACTCCTGTTTGCAAAATTTTACATGAAAACTGAGTAGTCTGCTCATACTAATTATTCTTGACATATAAAGTTCATATCAACTGATGCTTTTAAACTACTAAAAGGATATAGATTTATATGTTCTACAATGTGAATTCTGGAAAGGCTGTAACTTAAGACCGGAAATATATTTAAGCCATTTTTATTTCTATAAAATGGCAAATGACTTTCCTCTGACAATTGGTATTTTAGACTCTTTTATTACAGAGAGAGTGTAACTTAATGATATATGTTGTATGTACTAAAGCTATATCCTCAATTCTTTTTATGCAACTTACTACTTTCTAAGCATAATGCCTCAGACCAAGCTTTCATTTAAATAAACAGGAACTTCAGTAAGGAAAGGATCTATTTGCATATCCAATTTGCATCCAATGTACTCTGTGTTCTGATTTTAAGCATGTGACTTACTGGAACTCACCTGCTGCAGGACTGGCACCATTCTGGACCAGAGATGACAGCCATAAGAGTGTAGGTGTCACCCTTACTAGCAGAATTTGCTTCTCACACTACAGATAAATGATGAATCATGAATTGTGCGCCTACTCTTCTATAGATCACAACTGATATCACAGAAGCTACTGTGTTAGTCAAATGCATATATGTATACACTTCCTTTCTGGCTGCCTGTAAATCATAAATTCCTTATTCATCAGTATTTGCAGGCATCCCATGGAAAATGCTATAAACATTACTAGGTGCTAAAAGAGAAATCAGGGTCATGAGCAAATTGTGTCAGCACAAGTGCCAGAGAAAACAAGGCAAGTAGTAGAAGACCAAATCATGAATAAGCTTCCATGGATCAAAAAAGAACAAAAAAAAAGGAAGCTTTGCTGATAGTTGGGAAAAGAGTTTAAGGGATGAAGAAACTGTTTTAAGAATAAAAATTGGAAATAATATTAATCATAACAGTATTGAACACACGTAAGAATGTTTCATTTGGGGTATCTTTCCTCTGTAAAGCAAACAATTTATGCTCTAGAAAGAACTTTATAACATGTCTGTTTCACAGAAAGAAATAGCTAGCCTAAGTTATTAATAAACCATGTTAGGATCATTCAAGAAGTGAAGGATTTTGCTTTGAAAAATTAAGTAATGTAACTTGAATAGGATTTAGACCACAATGCTTGCACTTCCTATGTAGCCAGCATTTCAGACTCAGACTATCTTGCTCTGTACAGGATGTAGTGCTTTCAAACTTCCTACTTTTGAAAATCATCTGTATTTCAAGAGAGTAATCATCAAACCAGGAATAAATCCACAATCATTTATTCAAAGGATTGAAGTGCACAGCAACTTGCTCCTTGAATGAATGCTTTTACTGTGTCTCTAATCTAAAGCCTTTATTACACACTGTGCCCTACATCTGGGCCTCAGCATGTTCAGAGGTACAAGATAGCTACAACTGGTATTTGACCTGAATAAATGCTATGAATAAATGCTGGAAAAGCCTAACCCCAAAAGAACACACAGTGTCACATAAAAATTACAACCAAATAGATTAATTTAAGCCTGCATTAAAACAAAAATAATAAAATTCCTTTTTCCTTTTTAGTATTTTTTGTGCTTTCATTTCCCATATCAGTAAGGGCAGCATTTTTTTCATTATATTCCCTCCCCCTTTTATGAACTTACCCATTTTTCCCTTGTCAAGCATTATTTATTTTACATTATAATATAGTATAGTATAACTTCTGAGCTGTTTTCTCTGAGTTAACACCTTACATGCATAGAGCAAATAATATTCCACTTGGACAGAATTACTGGGTATATTAAAACCTGTCAAGCATTCTATTGAAACAGCTAATGATTTGTCCTGTACTATTACAGAAGCAAATGCAAAACAATGATTTTTTCTGTTGCAAAGTTTACACAAAGTAATAGAAGGAAAGAGTGAGAAAGGATGATAAGTCAATGCTAACAGAATATCACATTCTTATTAAATTATTAAATTTCTAATAAAATTAAATCTGAGGCTTAAACGGCAAACTGTATACAATGGTGATGGTATCTAAACAGCTAAACATTGAAAACAGTCTAACATATTGAAAAACCTGTCTTGCCTCACAAACAAGAACCCAGACAAGGCAGAGACATTTAATGCTTTCTTTGCCTGCAGGGGTTCCAGAACTCTGAGCTGTAACTCTTAGAATGATAACTCTTAGCCAACTCTCAACTTGTGCAGGATTTCCTGGTCCAGCTGGATCCCGATGAGTATATGAAGGCTTGTGGGATTCATCCAAGAATACTCAACTAGATATTTGAGCTCATCCCAAGACCTGTCTCAATAATTTTTGAACAGTCTTGGGAATCTAGAGAGGTTCCAGCTGACTAACATTGTCCTGATTTTCAAGAAGGGCAAGAGGGATGGCCCTGGAAACTATAGGCCTGTCAATCTCACTTCAGTGCCTTGTTAAATTATAGGTAAGATTATTCAGCAAGTTATTGAAAAACACGTGAAAGACAATAGTCATTGATTGCATCTAGCATGGGTTTGTGAGGGGAAAGTCTTGATCAATAAACCTAATTTCATTTTATGATAGCTACCCACCTAGTTGATCAAGGGAAGACAATTGATGTAATCCTTTAGGATTTCAGTAAAGCTTTTGATACTGTCTCTCACCATGGTCTTCTGGATAAAATGTCCAGCACACAGCTGGATAGACATGGCTGGTGACCAGCCACTAGTAAGTTTTGCAGGGCTAAATTTTATGACCAGTTCACTGTAACATCCTCATAAATTACTTGGATGAAGGATTAGTATGTTGGCATATTTACTAAGTAAATAGGCCAATGATACTAAAATGGGGGGAGCTGCTGACTCCCTAAAAGGTAGAGCAGTGCTGCAGAGAGACCTTGACAAATTTGAGATGAGCAGTCATCAACCATATGAAGTTTAACAAAGGAAAATGATGGATTCTGCACTTGGGACAGGGCAAACACATTGTCTGTACATAGAGGTTGGAGAGCAGCCCCGCAGAAAGGGATCTGGGGGTCCTGGGGAATGGCATGTTGAATCTGAGCCAGCAGTGCCCTGGCAGCCAGGAGTGCCAACCATGTCCTGGGGGATCAGGCACAGCATTGCCAGCCAGGCAAGGGAGGGATTGTCCTGCTCTGCTCTGTACTTTGTGCATTTTTGGGCACTACAGTATTAGAAGAATATTAAGCTTTGAAAAAGCATCCTAAGGAGGGCTACAAAAGTGGTGAAGGGTCTGGAGGGGAAGCCATGTGAGGAGTAGCTGAGGGAACTTGGTCTGTTCAGCCTGGAGAAGACTGACGGGAGACCTCATTTCAGTCTACAACATCCTCAAGGGTGGAAGAGGATGGGGAGACACTGATCTCTTCTCTGTGGTGACCAGTGACAGGACCCAAGGGAATGGCCTGGAGTTGCATCACAGGAGGTTTAAGTTGGATTTTAGAGAAAGGTTCTTCACCCAGAGGGTGCTTGTGCACTAGAATGGGCTCCCTAGGGAAGTGGTCACAGTGCCAAGATTGCCAGAGTTCAAGAAGTATTTGGGCAATGCTCTCTGGCACATGGTGCAACACTTTGCATAGCCAGGAGTCAGACTTGATGATCCCTGTGGGTTCCATCCAACTCAGGAAATTTTATGATATGTAAATAAAAAGCCTATTCTGAAAATTCTCCCATGCAAGAGTTATTTAGTCAGATAGGCAGTCCTATCAAAATAAACTAGGCACATCTAAAAAGTTATCCATGTGCATAACTGCTTATTAGATCATATACCCTGTGAGATGAAGCAGGTATCTGCATACTACCTGAAATTTTCCCAGATCAAATTATTTCCAGCTTAGATCACTGAATTTCTGATTCATTCACTGATGCATTTAGAGGCTGTCACACTGATGACTGCAACAGATTCCTGGTCAAAAAAAAAGACAGGAGTCTGTCATTTGTGTGGCAAAGTAGCAACCCTCTATCAGACAGAGCACTATACACATACATATAACATCCATCACCACCATAAAATTGAAAGCACAAGATTGAGCGTTAGCAAAAGCAACAATGCTAGAGACCTATTTCATGAAAAGGATGATGTCAGGCAGCTAGATTAATGAACACTGCCAGTGGCAATCAGTGAGGCCAAATGGCATATTCCATAGATAGTACACACAGTCCACTTATTTTGTAAGTGACAGTAGTGCATCTGAAAGGGTAATTTCCTTAGTGTAAAGTGGAATGCATTCGTATTTCTGGGCTCCACTCCTTTGATAGTTTTGTTAGTCCATAAATGAAATACGACAAAACTGTACACAAAGGTCAGCATGCTTCCAAAAAACAGGCCAGCCTTTGTTGGTTGGTTTGTCTCTGTGAAAAAATTTACCTTTAAGTTAATAACAGAACTATCTCAGACTGCATTTTAATTTAGATATGTCAAATGTAGGAGCAAAAAATCGTACACAGATAGAAATATGAAGTACTTTCCAACTCTCACTGAAAATCAGCAGGTGTGAGCAATATGTTCCGTTAGGCTCTTCTAAAATCCTAGCCTGCAGCCTTATCCATGGGTCACATATATTGCTAGTACAGAATAAACTGATAATTGGTGTAATTTGAAGAAAAGAGGACATTTTTTCCTCCATATGCAGTGTTGCTAACCTTGATGATAACACAATTCAGTGATTTACAGTCTTGTTAAATGTGATAAGAGATCATGCCTTGTTTCTAACATTGTGTTATTGTAACATAAGTGCATCAAAGGCATTAATACTACTACTACTACTACTACTACTACTACTACTACTACTACTAATAATAATAATAATAATAATAATAATAATAATAATAATAATTTCATATGCATTGGTGTTCCAATGAAATGCACTGATGCAACAAAATCAAAACTTCCCACAGGAAATCATTAGCTTCTAAATATACTAGCTACATCTGTCCATTGTCTTTATACAGGGTACTTAAAATTATATAGCTATATAATCAAGGTCTAAGAACCTTCTTTTCTTCAAGAAACCCTGAAATGAGCTTTCTTTAAAAAAATAATTCTTTTTCAAAGTATAAATAATTTCAAATTTATATTTACTACAGATTGGGAATTAAATACCAACTATGAGTAAAACATTATTTCACATAATTTTCAGCTTTTACCCCACACCAAAGAAGAAAAGGAAAATAACCTCCTGGTTTTGAAATAATATCTATTATATTTTGTATAAAAGAATACTTTTTATAAATGTTAAAGAAGCTGTTCATAAAAGCATCTTGTGCACTACTTATAAATCAGTGAAGGATACCAGAACAGACAGTGCTATCTCAAAGCCATGGTTCTATCTCTAGGATCGCCTCAAATATCTCCTTAAATTTTTGCTCAGGATCTAGCTGACCATGGAGAATGTATGAGTTTCTGAATGCTCACTGACCTGTTCTAGTGCAGAGTAGAATGGAAACAGTAAAAAAAATAAGTAGAATACCTCCTTTTACATACCTAAGATATAATAGGCAATGAATTATACTCAAAAAAACTTTGTCAGTTTCCAGCAGCCTTTAGCATTGTCATAGCCTAAAAATTTGCTTAAAGCAAAAAAGTCTAAGAGAAAAACCAACTGATTTTAACTATGGAAAAAGTTTACCTTGGTTTCAGAGTCTCTTAAAAATGAAGTCCACAATCTCTGGATCTCTGGAACTATGAGTTTAGCATGCTGGCATTCTGTAGAGTGCTGTATCAAGATAGCTTAGAGAAATTGGAATTGGACTAGGAACATATTCCAGCCTTGATGTGCTCTTGGGAAAGCAGGCCCACTGCTGCTGTAAGATCTGTTTTGATAGAAGCGGGGGATTGTGGCACTTGCAAAATGGTCCTTTACCATGCCTGGGAACCTGCCTGAATACACTGTTAAGGTGAATACTTCCCAAAGTGAACCTGGAAAAACCTTATTGGTGTATACTGAATGCATGAGTCCTCTTACATTTCCAAACTTGAGCAAACAGGTTTACACATTTCTGACCATGCTGCCTCTTCTCTGGCAGGAGTAAAGTCCACCTAGGTACATATGAAATGTCTGAAATGTTCTTTTTATTCACAAGAAGAAAAGATATAGAAATAGTCTCATTTTATCCACTGAAGCTTGCCAGATTAAACTAGAGGGGAAAATAGCAAATCCTTGACTGTAATAAAAATAACTTGCTCTGTTAACTAGAAACTTGTTTATGCATTTGATTGGAGAAAAACAACATTACCACAGAGAATATTTAGTATTAATTATGCTGTAACTTTTTTTACTTTAACATTTTGAACAAGAAAACTATTTTGTTTCAAATACATTATGAGCCTTGCCTATTGTAACTCGATTTTGGTCAAGCTGTAAAAGTACAAAATTGTGTTGCACACAATTAAAGCAAAATTATTCTACTTACAATAATTTAACCCTCAAGCTAGAAGTTGTTTTCTATTTTTTCATTCAAATTAGTCCTGGGAAGATTCACAGGCATATGTCACAGCTTGAGAATCAAGTCATATGAGAAAAATATCAAAAGAAAGCAAAATCTACTAGAGATAATCCATAAAAACATATATTTTTTTTTAATTAGACTAGCTTCATTGAAAAACAAGGAGACAAACAACAATCTTTAACAAAATCAGGTTTTTTAATGTAAGCAGATGGATGGGGGAAAAAAAGAACTCTAAAAATGGTAGGGGTGCAGGAAAAACATAATCGTTTTAGAGTGAAACTCTATTTTATTTTTTTTTTTTTAATATCAGGATCAATTCATAGATGAAGTTTTCTGGAAACTGCAGAATTAACATATATTTTCATTTTCCTTTCACTTTACTAAATAGCTTCTCCAGAATTTATATTAAACAAATACTGATGGAGGTGAGAGTGCTAGAATGGGTCATTCAATGAGTAACAAGAGTTGTGATGGTTCATTGTTTCAGACCATAAATCTATCTTTTTACTCTTTTACTTTCTGTTCTTTCAGTGCTGCTATGATTTTGAGTCACTGTTTGCATCTCTTATTAATCTAGTTTTGCAGCTCTTAGGCAATCTAGAATTTAAGAGGAAACTTTCTCCTATGATTTAACACTGTTGAACAAACAGAAGCCTCTGCTTGGAAGGGGACCACAAAATCAAGTTATATTTCCAACCAAATAATTAGAAGTGATATATCTAATCCAAGCTGCTTTATTTCTGTACAAAATCCTAAAAAAAGGGCTCACTGGTGAAAAAAAAAAATGGAAAGGGAAGGAATGTTGGTATAAGAAGGGTCAGCTGATGTTTAGGAAATTACTGAAGGCCAAGATCAATCGTGATACTCTTCAGTTCGTGATCATGGAAATCAAGAAAGAGTCAAATGTGTACAGGGAATGAAACCACTATTCACTTTTTCAAGGTTTCATAAGAAATTATCATAGAACCATAAAATGGTTTGGTTTGGAAGGGAGCTGAAATATCATCTAGTTCCAAGTCCCTGCCATGGGCAGGGATACTTCTCGCTAGACCAGGTTGCTCAGATATTCGAGTGAAAACATTTCACTGTGTATTAAAGATAGCAATCTTTAATTTTTATCCGATCATTTCTCATACAAAACTACACAAGCATTCTCATGCAGTAATAAACAGGATTACCATTTTTCTTCTGCTATGACATGAACTGAAATATGAAAAATAAAGCAAATGTTAATAGGCACAAAATATTGTGGTATTTCCTGTGTAGTCTGGGGTTTTTATTGAAAATTACGGCTTTGGTATCTCATAATCTTAAACACTATGAGATTTTTTTTTCCCCTATGCATGTGACACTGATGAACTCAGCAGAATAAAAAAAAAAAATCTGGGCCACTGTGTTACAGTCATACCACAAAAATGCAGTTCCAGGCTAAAATTTAAAAAAAAAAAAATTAAAAATAGGAAGATTTAAAGTGACCATATATACATATACATATATATATAAAAATTAAATTTAATTAATAAAGTTTTTGAAAAAGGATGTCTGTTCTGACCTTGAGAAACAAGTTTGATCAATGACACAGTCAAACACACATTCCTGATATAAGGAAGTTATGGCTGCAGTTATACTTTTTGGTACTTAAATACTCCTAGATATTAAAAAATGGAGGGGAAATGTTACATATAAAGTATACATACTAATAAAGGTATGATAATAGATTATCTGATGTTATTAATGCTAATGCACTGCTAATATCATATCAGTATTGTTAAGATACTGTATTTGATCAATATCATATCTGATGATACTGATCAAATTTGATCTGATACTGATATATGTATTATATTAGTATAATATCATCAACAGTATTGTAAATATAGTGTATTTGATCCCAGACAACAGAACATTTTCGGACTGCCTCAGCAATTGAATGCTGTGAATCAGTACCCTATTCAACTTAATGCAAAAAAATGTAATGCAACTATTTTTTATTTTTCACCTTCTCTTTTTTTTTTCCTGTAATTTTTTCATTTTGGTCATACCAAACCATAGGACAAGAATCAATGGGCAGAAACTGATGCACAAGAAGTGACTCCTCAATAAGAGGATGAACTCCCTTACTGTGCAGATAATTGAGCACTGAACAGATTGCCCAGAGAGTTTGTGGAGTCTCCAACACTTAAGATATTCAAGAAATGTCTGGAGGCACTCTTGTGCCATGCATAGTGGTATCTGCATAGTTTTTCCTCTCACATGTTCTCACCCCATTCTTCTCTACCTGTCTACAAGCACAACTGCTCATTAACTTTTTTTCTTTTTTCACTCTTAAATCTGTTATCACAGAGGTTTTATCACCATTTCTATTTGGCCCAGCCTTTACCAGTGGCACATCTGTCTTCGGAGCTGCCAGACATTGGCTCTGCCAGACATTCAGGAAGTTTCTGTCAGCATCTCACAGAAGGCACTCCTGTAGACCCTGCCCCAAAGCTTGTCCATGCAAATTAAATACAGTATGTTAAGATAATTTTCTAATAACAACCCTGTTGTTGTCTAAGAAGCATTAATTATATCTGACAATCTCCTGGAGGGCTTCAGTCAACACCTCCTTCTCAGGGAGAATCAAATCTTTTTAGCCTTCCTGATACCAGTAGGCAGCTAAAAGAACTGCTGGAGCTAAGAGTTGATTATCTTCTAGTAGGATCTCTGTTCTTCTATGCAGAAAACATGCTAAAAGACTTCAGTCTCCAGCAGGAAGGGGATAAAGCATTACAAAAGGTATTGTACTGTAAAACAAATTTATTGCATGGAATGACAGCCCTAAAGGGACTGAATCTTTACTCTTTGTCAGTTCTACTGGATGTGGCTACCTAAATGATGCCATCTGCAATCAGAGCCAAAAAAAAAAGTGTCTCTTTAGACTTGGGTTCAGTATTACTCAGCTCAGAAATTCACAGTGAATAGGACTACCTCTGACAAAGTGCCACCTACCAGATTCACAAGTTCTTCTCAAAATTAGCTTAGAAACAATTCTCAGCATTACAGACATTATATCATCACCTTTAGCAAAAGCTTCAGTAGCCCAGTCTCCAAAAACAAAAGCTTTGTCATCGTGAGGTGAAAAATAGCATATTCCATGGCATAATTGACAGCAATTTAAAAATATATCAGTTGATACAATTCGCCAATATTCAATCTATTTGCAACAGTTCGTTGCTGTAGTGTAACAAAAAATATCTTTGGTCTGAGAGGTTTGACCATGTAATTACCACATGGTATATAAAGTAAATAATGCATATGAGATTCATTACTGAGCTATTTTCCTGACTTTAATAGCCCTTGAATTGAACTAAACATGCTGTGTAGTTCCCTATAGTTTTGAAGCTCAGCTTTTAAAAACATAATCAGATGAGTCATAAAAAGGTTTGATTTTGATTTATTAAAGCCAAAACCAGCGCTTAAATTTTATGAAAATCTGCTGGGATTTTGAAACATGGAAGTGGATTTTTCTGTGTGTTAGAGGTAATAAATTGACAAGTGTTAAGTGTATGTATGGAAGTTTCCAAAAAAAAAAAAAAAAACCAAAAAAAAAAAACAAACTAAGATGAAAACAACACTATGATAATGTGATTACATTAACTATACCAATAGCTTTAATTTATCTTGAGTATGGACTTTTTAAAAGCTAAGATTGGCTTTCTTTCTTAAGAAACTGAAATATTAGATCTTCAAGTGCCATTAAACATCAGTTTAAATTCTTCTGAAACAGACACTGAGCAATAGTTTGTTTGAAATACTCATTCTGTACAGAACAATTGCCTGCAATTCCATATCTCCATGTGAAACCTTTGTAAGAACAGCAAAACCCCTGAGGCAAAAGTGAGGGAGCAGCTGCATGGTATGTCTTGTTTTCTGTACCTTGGTGCAAAATGTAAACAGCACTTGCAGACAGAGGCCTATGGAAGCTGATACAGTTGTACCCAAGGACAGCACTGAAGACCTACCTCAGTATTATTCAGAAAGCATCAGCTGATGGCAAGCATCTTTAATATGAATGTTTTCTTTTGCCTAAGTTTCTATGCTACAAGGTAATAATATTTATCTTTTATTTTAGTCTCAAAAAGTAACTTTTACATACCTGGTGATTTATGCTGAGGAAGTAATAACATTTTGTTTTGCCAAACAGAGTTTTCTCTAACCTTTTATCTTATTATTACTCCTTAATATTCCTAAATGCTGGAACAACTAAAGCAATCTGCCAGGCAGCTACAGTACTGCAACAAAACCAGTCCTTCATCACAATAAGAACAAAGAATTTCAGAGTATTAAAATAAACCTAGAATAAAATTATGACAAAGCTTAGAGTTCAATGTAAAGAAAAAGACAGTGACTGCTTTGTATCTGTATAAAAACCCTCATAAGAAATCTAATTTTTGCTTTGAACTGTTTGTGCCAACAAAGAGTTTCTAACTGAAAAACAATGACAGAGAAGGAATAGCTGCTTACTCGGGAGCTGTTGAAGCAATTGTCTTGAATGATTCTGCAATTTGTCATACAATTCCAGTCTCCAAATTGTCTAGTGCAAATGTGTGAGGATATCTACAAACACATATCACTCAGAACAAAGACAAATAAAACAAAAGCACCATGCTCCAAAATCTTGGTCCTTATTTCTGCTATGATAAAAAATTAAATTACCAAAATCCATCAACACAAAATTTCAGTAATGCGACTGAAAGGTTGATATCACGTGCAGATGTTGTTGAAGAACATTCCAGATGCTTATAAGTAAATATTTATTTATTTATTTATTAATTAACTATCTGTGAGCATCTAACACTCTTAACTGGGTATATGGCTATTCTCAGCACTACTAGGAAAATGCTATGATATAATGTTTGCATTAGGAAAACCACACAGACATTTCTAATATTAACAAATTGCCTTCAAAAATGTAAGCAAGCTAGAACAAAACTGAGCCATTTTAAAACTAATATAAATCCTCTGCCTTAATTACTTTAAAGAAATACTCTCGATACTTTGAAACAGTGTCCATGGGATTTTTATACTGAACTCTTCTATCACCTAAAGACCTACAGATAAGATGGTAGAAAGTTCAAATCCAATATAATTGCAAAAACTCAAAGTGTTCAAATATTCTTCAATTAAAAAAAAAAAACCTTTTATTTGTTCTGTTGGAAATGCTGTATTCAATTCATACATTGTTAAAGACTTTGTCATCTATTAATCATTAATTTTAATGTGGCTAAAACTGAAATATGTGCATGCTTTTGCAACACTGTGATTGCATAGCCAGACAAAATTTTAGTAAATTATGTGAGCAAATGGGGCAAAGGCAGGTAGATGCAGTTGCAGGTAGGCGGCACTCAAGTAATAAAGACTGTCAGGATAAAAACAGATAAGCAGAGGGAGTTAAAAGTTGCAGAAATCCAGCTGAACATCCTGGAAGAACAATTGGCAGGACAGAAGCAAATCAAACAAGCAGGTAAGCAGACTCCCCTTCTCAGGAGGAGCAATAGCATAAAAACATCTGGCATATGCCAGATAAAAGAGGCAAGCTTATTTAATTTCCAACATGTCTCATCAAAGAACTCTTAAACCTGGTCAATCATGTATCTGAAAGTAAGGACCAACCAGAACTGCAGTCATTATTAAATATGGCATTGTATATTCAAAGTTGGAACGTATATTTTAAAACTACATTTCATATGTAGAAATTATTATTAATATTGTATAAGAATGGTCATGAGCAGGAATTATACTGTTTGTAAGGTAATTTAGTAAAATTCAGTTTTAAAGTTTAAAATTAGCCAGCATTTTCAGTCTGCAAATTTTCCTATTCTGTTAGAGAACCTATTAGATTTCTCTAATTCTGTGATACATACATCTTTTCAGATGTAATACAATATTTAGTTCATTGCTACTCAAAATATTCAATTTATCATATGAGGACCACAAACTTATGGTAGGTTGTCTCATTTTGAAGAATTCCCCAAAATGCAGTATTTGTGGTGTTACAGCATTTTGGACTTCTTCCTTTACCACACAGGTCTTTCTGGCCTTTTAGTTTAGTTTAAATAAAATTTGTTCTACATGCATTCACATTCTCTCTAAAAAAGCAATAGGTATATAGCAAGACAAGTTGCTCAAAAAAAGATTCCAGAAGTTTCACCATTTTTCTGATACCTTCAAAAAACATTGCGTCAGAGCACAGTAGAGACCTAACTACAGGTTCTTCTGTATTAAGTTTGCTATGTGCTATACTCTGCCAGAAAAATATCAAACTAGGTAGTCATAGAATTTAAAGAGAAAACAAATACATTTCTCATAGAAGAGACAGAGGACAGCTTACAAAAATCAGTATGCAGTGACAAATGAATCAATCAAATACAATCAATCATTGTATTGATGTGGTGGGGTCTCCCCACCACATTAATTCAAAGTGCACTTCAATACAATCTCTTAAGGAGGTTAGGGTTCTGCTTTTAAGACTGACAGATTGTGGTAGCTTTCAGATATGTTTGGGATGTTGCTTCCTTTTGTTGTTCATCTTTTGCAACAATTTATATTTTGCTTTTTTTATTTAATAGTTCATTATGGTGTTTTCACCATCACTCTGCAAAAATGGAGATGAATCCAATGAAGCAAAAGGCAGTCAAAAGAAGCAAGCCTATTTTATGTCTCAGACTGCCTTTCTACTCAGAACTACTTTGGTATGGTTTGCTTAAAATGCTTAGTGCCTCAGGGCTTGTGCTGTCTGAGGCATTATGTCTTATAATCAAGTTTATACCCTCAACAGAAAAGTCTCATTGGACAGAGAAATGCAATATTTATAACTTTAAGAAATTGTAATTAATTGTTATAATAATTGTTCATTAAGCATTTCCAAAAGTTATTTCCCTCTTAAAATGGTTGCTACTGATTGCATTTGTAAAGTACTCCTCTTATGCAGCATTGTAAAGCATATACTTCTGCTCCTGTAACTATTTAGCAAGTGTTGCACCATTTTTTGCAATAAGATCTATTGGAATACATCTATATTATCTGTTGGAAAACATCTTTCCAACTACCTCACAGCTGCAATAACTTTGAAGCCCTTCTCACAAATATTTTATTTCAGATATAAATTTTTAAGCTTCCACTGATTTCAACAATGCATATCAAAGCTAATACACCTCAAAGCTGTAGATCACTAAAACGTCACCATGACTTGCTCACCATAAAGTAGTCCATGAATTTCTGTGGCAAGGGTAGTGCCAATGGTTCTAGGTTCGGAGATGCCAAAGAATGAAGCTGTTTCACCTCTCTCTCCCTTTCCACATTGCTTTTACTTATGCTCAGTATAACTGTGTTTGCCACCATGGTCTTCAAGGCAATTACCTCACAAACAGAAACCACAATTAGATTCTCTGTTTCCTACAAATAACACTGGGGGAAATTAATACATACTGAACTCTGATGAGCTACATACCTTTCTGCTGAATTCAAAAGATCTTGGAACTCAGCAGGGAGAATACCAATTATTTCAAACTAAACCTGTGTATTGCATGAACTGTAGTATTAAATGCATGGCAAATATGAATCTACATCCTTTCTCTAGAGGCTGAGACTCAGACAGTATCCTCATGTGGTGTTAATGTTTCTGTCCTTCAAAGACCTTGCCAGATCTTCAGGCAAAAAGGAGGAAACAAAGATCTAATTTTTTTTTTTAGCAAAAACATTTGTGTTGTGGAGAAAAGTATAAGCCTTATTATACATCATAAAAGAAAATTTCTCCAATTCCTCTTAAAGGCAGTAACTCTAAGTAACTGAATGTTGAAATGTGTTTTTTCCTTCACATGCTAATAAGTCTAACTGAATATGCTTGAGGTTTTTTCTGTTCTAGCCCCTAAGCAGATTTTTTTTCCCGTGTCTGCAGGGCCTGTTAGATGTCTGTTACAGTTATAATATGTTAGATATTTTAAAATTTCACAGCACAAAAAATTCCTGCAATTTGTTAATCTTTCCAGCCAAGATATTAAGGTCTCTTAACAGGCTTTTAGGGATGTTTTAAACACATAAAATATTTTTTAAAGAAAACAGCTGTATGAAGGACCAAAAAAAACCAAAAAAAACCCCAAAAAACCAAACCAAACCAAAACAAAACAATAAAAAGAGAAAGAACATAAATAGGTGAAAATTAATACCTATCAGTTAAAATACGTAACAGCTTCATCAATAGCAGAGTTTTAACCTGTATTTACAAATAAAATAGATTGTTAGGTGTGTCAACAAACATAAGAATATGATCAGCAATGAAAAGAGACACTGAATAAAAATTTTGTACCACCTATTTTACAATTCACTTAGCAGGCATCATTGTTCATCCCCTTAGCATAAAAGATGGAGAGTGTACTCTTTGGGTGCAATTTTCTCTGAAAACGTCACTCTTGCTCACTATTAAACTAAGCGTTTCCTGAAGATGCACATTGTATCATGAAGGAAATGAAAAATAATATTCTGCGGTTTATTTTGACATGCAATATGCCTGTTTGTAAGACCTTTATCAAAGTCTCAAAGCACCTACAATATGAGTAATTAAAGAAAATGTTAACTGTTATTCAAATTTGCCTTTTCGGCTCATAAGACATTTGTACAGAAAAATAAGTTTTTAACACAGAACTGTCCTTTTCAGTGTTTCCAAGAAGGGAATATATTACTTACTGCAAATTTGTGAAGGGTTCACAGGTCAAATCTCCATAAATATTCCTGTTTTCTCTAACTTACATAAGCGTTTGTTAGGACTTGATAGGACAAGAGGAAACAGCCTCAAGTTGTGCAAAATTATATTCAGGTTGTACACAAGAGGCTTCCCAAGAGAGTGGTGGAGTCACCATTCCTGGAAGTCTTCAAAAAACAAGTAGATGTGGCACTTTGTAATATGGCTTCAGTGGACATTCTGGTATTTGGTTGAAAGCTGAACTCATTGATCTTGGAGGTCTTTTCCAACTTCAATGATTCTATGATTTTACACTTTACAGTCAAAGACAAATAATATCTCCTAAACTAGGCCTGCGTCTCTGCAATCCACACATGTAACCTGAGTTCTACTCACGAGTTTCAAAGTTCTTGTCAGATATCACTAAGAACTATTAAAAAAAACAAGGAAGCATTTCTTAATCTCTCTAGAGTCCAGTAGGCTACAATAACAATCTACTCAGGGAGAAATAGTCCACAGGCAAAAGCAAGCAGACTGTAAAGTTGTCAGATGTTTAGGCAGAAGACAGTTTGACAAAGACAGAAAGGAGTAGGACACCTGTCAAAATGAATTTCACTCAGAATCTTCCTTAAATAAGGTCAAGGCAGCTCAAATGGACAAGGAATATAATTAATTCAACAGTTCAAATAGACTGCACGGTTGTTCAGTCTATTTCAGTCTATTGTTCAGTCAGAGATTAAATACAGGGTCCAGGTGCTACCTGTCCAAAGCAGACATCCAAGTACCTCATTTGGCTGAGACAGTACCAAAAGTCAGAGTTTTTTTCTGGCTACCTACCCAGAAATGACTGGAAGGCAATTGAAGATATTTGCATAGCGACCATTAAAGTATATCACTCAAGAATGACAAGTCTTACCTATTATAAATAGAAGCTCAGGTAGACATTTAACATCATTAAATAACTGTTTAACTCCCTTATATTACTCTGAATGCACACTCATAAAAATACAGACTATACCTATAGAAATCACTGCTGGATTTTTAGAGACTTTCTAGGGAGAAATAAACTGCTTTTGCCCAAGTACAGTACTCAAAAAAATTGCAGTCTATTATGTTAGATTAGGTAATAAAAGCCCATCTGCACACCTAAAAAGATCCTTGCCCTGGCTGCTCTCAAGTCCATCAGAGGAAATATCAGCCCATATCAGTCTTGTCTTCAGAAACTGAGAGGCACATAGATGCACAGCGGGAGGCAGGAAGCCAGTATGGATCCAGACAAAAGGCTATCCTGTTCAGGCCCCTCTCATGGCTGTCCCAGAAGATCCTCAGCCCCATTTTGCAGGTGTAAAACCCATCATGATGAGGCAAGCATGAAGGGTCCTGCTGCCTGAAGGGGTGATGCTTCCTGTGTGAATGGAACATATGCAGAGATTGCACAGGACACAGTATGGGATGAAAGGAGATAGAACAAAAGGCAGGGAAAGGGATGGATTTAGGCAATTTGGGAAGGAAAAAGTGTGTGGAAAACAGAGGGATAAAGGATAAAAGGGCTGGTTGCTTGCAAATAAATAATGTATGATCACTGTACATTTTTAGCCACATCTTGCACTTGAACAGTTTAATCTGGCCAAACTTCTTATTGATTTTCTTTCTAATTCTCTTCCTGTGTGCATGTGTGTACTGGAGGGTCTGAGTGCAGTAACTGTGCAGACCACACACAGGTTGGAAGTCTGTAATGTCAGCAACTGCATCTATAATGTCAGCAACTTGAGAGACTAGAATAAGAAACTTCTAGTGACAAAAACTGGAGGTTCCTGGGGCATAGGTACCTGTGTGTCCACAGCACCAGCAACTGGAACGACAGAAGGACTGAGTGCCACCATCTGGATTGGGAAAAGAGGTTAATTGGCCTACATGTCAGCTGAAGGTGGAGTGAGACCGATTGCCAGCCATGGGGATGGGACCAGTGTCAGAGCCCCACAAGCCCAGATTGCCAGCAGCTGCAGCAAGTGGAAGTTCTAGCAGGAAATAAAATGGAGCACCTTGCAGGTACATGATGCAGCCTGGGGGGCAAGGAAGGACAAAGGAGGGAGACACATCTTTCAAGTTGGGAGCATGTCCAATCCATGAAGTTAGCCATAGCCCTGTATGTATGCATATATGTTGTCTACATGTGTATTCTTCCTGTGTGTGCCTGCTGGGAATACACTTTTAGTGTCACAGCTGGTTGGGCCTAGGACATGGAACATGCAGCAGTTGTGCCTCACTTGGTCTGTGAGATTCAGGGCAATATATTTTCTCTGGAAATCTTCCAAAGTAGATAAGTGCAGTTGGATAGCTATAGTCATAGGCTGTAGATTGGAAATAATTCCTTCACAAGACGATTCGAGGTAGAATCATCTGAAGAATGCTCCATTCTCTAGAGAACAGAGGGGAAACAAAAGGTGAGATAGTTTTGAAAGTTATGTCCAATATTTTCTCTTCTCTTCTCTTTTTCTTTTTACTGATTTTTAAAAATACCTAGCTACATTTCAGTACTGTCTAGAAGACCCATAAAAAATTATTACTTATTTCAGATTGGCTTTAGGTATAACTGCTTATTCCTAACCCTAACTGAACATATCAAACAAAATGTTTACCATAAGTAAATTTTAATTTGGGAAAAAAAAATACTAATCACAAACAAACAATTACATCTACGTTTTTGTAATGTAGATATTTACCTTTTTGGGGGGAGAAAAAAACCCAGCAGAATCAGAAATCATCTTCATCTAAAGGCGTCACGTTATTAAAGAAGGATTGCTGACAATGTATTTGTTTCAGAAGCACCTGCTCAGATGCAGTGAATCATCCAATAAGATATTAAAAGCTAGTCTGCAGGGAAAGCTGATTCACATATATATATTTTCCAAACCTTTATTTAAGAATTATTTTAAATATTACAGTGACTTTTGATATGTGCATTTAAATATACTTATGATCTTTCAGGGAGAGAGCCTAAATAACGTTGCCTTTATAATGTATAAAGTGATTTCATAGAAGAAAAAACAATCTATCTTGCAGAATTAGGATCAAATCATCTACTGTAATGTATCCTGCTGAATTTATCAGTAAACTCATAGCATCACAGAATCATTGAGGTTGGAGGGTACTTCTGGAAATTGCCTAGTGCAGCCCCCGCAGCTTATGGCAGGGGTAGTCAGAACATGTTAAAATGAGTCTCCATCCTCGGAGACTCAACAAAATCTCTGGTCAATCTGGTCCAGTGAGTGGACAACCTGATAATAAAAAAGTCTGATAGTAAAAAAACTGATAGTAAAAAGTCTAAAATGAGTTTCCCATGTTTCAGTTTGTGCTCCATTGCCTCTTGTCCTTCAACTGTGCATGACTGAGATGTCATCTCCATCTTACCCTCCCCACAACATATTCAAATAGATAAAATCTCATAAGAGGGTTGTCTTTACCTAATTATCTATATACTTAATGAAGATGTTAAACAGTAGTGGCCTCATTATTGATCCCTGGGGAACACCACTAATTCATGACTGGCCTCCAAACTGAACTTCACAACAGTGATCACAACTTTAACTCAGTTTTCATTTTACCTTGCTGTTTATCTAATCTGTATTCCATCAGTTTTTCAATAGGCTCTTGTGAGAGAGACACTTTACTAAAGTCAAGATAAATGACATCTACCATTCTCTTCTTGTCCATCAAGCAAGTAATTTTGTGGTAGAAGGTCATTAGGTCAGATGCTTCTGCTTTGTAAATCCAAGCTGACAACTCCCAATCACCTTCTTGATATGTTTAGAGTACCTTGGTTATTTCCATGTCCTTTGTCTTCAGCTCCCCTGACTTACTTAACAATGTGCCTGCATTTTCCCTTGCTTTTTATTCTGCCACATGTAAAATCTCTTCTTGTTGTCCTTCATGTTCCTTGACATATTTACCTGCAGATGGGTTTTGGCTTTCCTAACCTCATCTCTGCACATTCAGTGTTTATACGATTCCTCTTTTTTTCTTCCATCTCTTCTATGCTCTCATCTGAAGTTTGTGTTTTGTCAGAAGGACCCATGTAGGCCTCCTGACATTATTTCTCAATTATAAATTACTACATCCTAAAATACTAAATGCAAACTGGAAAAAGGGAAAAAGAAAACACAAAAAAAAAAAAAATGAATGCTATAGATACTGCTAGTTAAGGCAGACACAGATTTGTGTATCAGCTATAGTGCATGAAGATTAATTACCTGTAAAAAAATAAGCATTTATTCTCTTTGTAAAATAGAATTGCATCTGATAAATTACTGTTCTTGGCCCAAATTCTCAGCTGGTATTTATTTACACAGCTCCACTGAAGACCAAGCAACTACTCTCATTCATACCTGCTGAAAATAGAGATCATTACAACCTTCTTTACTCATTAAGTTTGAATGTTAATGATTTGTTCCCTGTTAAGAAATTAAGCATCTCTAGACACTCTCAATTCTTGTCAGCTATACTCAAAAGTGTAGTTATCATGTTTGTTTAGCAGTTTTTGAGTTTCTAAGTTTTCTGAGTTTTTCTCCAAAAAACAATTTGCTGAAAGATTCTTCCACTAGTAGGTGAACAACTAGTGAAACCAGGACAATTACTGGCCCACCACTGTACCCACACAATGGGTAACCTAAAGTAGAAAAGTTTATGTGTCACAGTAAATGATTGCTGGACTAAATCCTATTGTTTCACTAAAATGTTGAGCAGAGAAAGACAATGTAATGAAAATCAGCACTTGATATTGCTCACTCATTTAAAAAAAATAGTTTTAATCCATAGCAATGAGGAAAATCACATTTCTTACAAAAGACGTAAGAGGATATATATCTGTGTCAACACTGAGTAGAAAAATGCAAAAGAAATTAGCTATCAAATTCTCATGGGCTTTAAATATTTTCAGTGTCTGGTTAAAGATAATTTCTTACAGCTATGCATCATATTAATAAAATGGGAGTTTTTTATCTAAATAATTTTTTTTAGGTAATATTACTTTCACAAGTAAAATTTTCAAGTAAAAATGCCTCCATTTTTGCATAGATGCTCATTATAACTCAAAGTTCTAATTTTGATTTCTTTTTATTTAGTCAGATACAATCAACTAAAAATACTTTTACTGAGGTTTGAAAGCACAAAACAAAATGGAAATTGTCAATAAAAGTTAGCTACATATAGTTAGACGAATCTGAAAAGTATGAGTGACAGACAAGGGAATAAAGTATTGCCTCTCAAGGATGAACAAGATTAACATAAAGACCAAGTGATAGACAGATCCCATCAAGACCAAATCTGGAAAAAACCTTCCAAATACCAAGAATATGGTGAATATACAGCTCAAAAGCCCTTACAAAATCTTTGTAAATATGTACACTGGGTTTTGGAGGATGAAACTTTATTTATTGCAGAGAGCTCATACTACCAACCTAGAAAAACACTGAAGAAGGTAACTTCCAGTTCTTTCAAGACTACTATTTATTGCAAGACTAAAATTGTAAGAATGTGAGTTAATGACACTATATCAGTGTGTTTATTAAAAAGAAATCACTGACCTAACCTTAAAATACTAGTTAAAATATTGATAAATTTTTCATGTTTATCCTATTTATTGGGAACACATAGGACTAAAGAGTATTGTAAAAGGACAGTTATAATGCCTACATTTGAAAAGGTAAAAGAAGAAATATGCAATTATAGAAGTGGCATTCTTCTTTTATATTTAGTTAAGCTTATTGGAAAAATATGAGATTATCAATAAACATCTGAAAATAAAGAGCAAATAAAACCAAATTTGAATGTATTAAAGTCAAATGATAGTCAACCTTTTCTATGGCATGGTAAAAGATCAGTTTAAAAATAATAACTAGGAGATTGTATATATGATTTTATGTAGGGATTTTGACACAATTTCAGATTACATTCTCATATACAAATTAAGAAATATAGTATAGATAGGACATTTATGTTTTTTGGCCTGTAGCTCCTTTTTGTAATGTAATTCCTCAAGTAATCTATCTTGAATCTGCTTGTTTGTAGTGTTTCAATTAATGATTTCACTGGTGATACAAATGCTACATAAATGAAATATGCAGTTGGTGAAAAAATATTCTGATGGTTTGCAGGCATGCTGAAGATAAAGATCAGAATTCATAATTTCTTAACACCTTTTTTTTTCCCCTGAAAAAATTTTCTTAGAAGAAAGTAAGGAGTATGAGTTGATAAAGACAAGGCAAGGTTTGATACATAAGTAGAAATATTTTTCTAACCAAATGTAGGATGAGAATAACTGTTGTTCAGAAAAAAGTCTTTGGTTTATAGTGCACTGTAAAACTATATGCTAATTAATAATTATGCTTCTCTAAAGGCAAACCATACTACATGTATAAGCATAAAATACTGCATGAAAGACATGCAACCACTCTTCTTGCTTTTCCTGGTGCTGATAAGGCACCAGCTGGAACTCAGGGTTCAGTTTGTGCCCTGATTTTCAAGAGGAGAATTCAGGGAGATCAATATGAACTTCACAAAGAGGAATGAATGAGTTTGTTTAGCCAAAAATAGGAAAGATCATAATGTTTATGATTACAGCTTTCAGACACAAATGCTGTTGGGCTGAAGAAAGAGGGACCCATCTTTCTTTCGAGTCTTTGATGAATAGAACCCAATGGACTGGAACTATAGAAAATAATCAGGTTAGATATTAAAACAAAATTTGAAGACAAGTGTGACAGATCATCTGGGAATATGGCGGACTCCATATTTGAAGGTTTTAAAAAATTAACCATACAAAGGATTGACCCAAATTATTTTCAACAATTCTTTCCTTCTAACCTGTTTTCAGTATACTCTGTGAAGGCTGTGAAACATTGTCAACTGAGAGAAACACTGGACTATCAAGCAGAAAGAATGAGCTGCTTATGATAGCTGTAAGAAAGAAATCATTCACAAACTTAAAATAATTCAAAAATTTTGGATTTAGGAACTAATAGTAAAATCTTTTGTTACAACTTAGAAGTTCACTATCTGGAAATTAAAAGATTAAAAAGACCAGGGTATATTTGGTAAACTTACAAGGGTCTTCCATCATCAGTTTTTACATTGAAGAAAAATGCTGTGTTTTGATATATACTAAAAGTTATTTTCAGTACTCTAAAGGCCATTATGAAAGGCCCTTGAGATAGGCTTCTGTTCTAGAGAACTGTATGTGGAATCTCTTGATCATCTTTAATATAAGAAATATTTAACTTTCACTTTGATACAAGCACAGAGCAAGTATGAAGACAGACAAATAAAAAACTTCCATAACTACATGGTCCAAAAGCAGTTGTTCTATACAGTATTTGCCAGACTAAGAGCTGAGACCTATAATAAGTAGATTGAGGATCACAGAATGATTTCAATTAGAAGGGACCTTGAAGATCAGCTAGCTCCAATCACATTGCCAGGGCAAGGGACATCTTCCATCAACCAGACTGCTCAAATGAAACAAAGAAAGAGTTAAAATTTCACATCATATTAAACAAAAAACAGAGATAATATCATCAACAAACTTATGTTAGAAATTTGATAAAGAAGTTTTTATTAGATAGATTTACAAACACAATCAAAAACTCCACTACCAATCAGAGAGGCAAAAATCCTGTCAATATAATTTGATGTGCTTCTGACAGACAGTGGTTGAGAATAATAATTTTACTGAATTTATAATACATTTTTCAGCTATACATAGGCATGAGCAATTCATAGTTCCTGTCTAGTCAAGGATATGCATCCATAAAAATATAAATAAGTAGACCTTCTCTACAATAAAGGGAGTGTGAAATCATTTTATTATACCTATATAGGCAATACACACTCTTTCCTGTTTTAACTTACCATGACTATTCATGGGTGTCATTCAATTCCTATAGCTTTGATGACAACCTTGTTAATCAAGCAATGGTGTTAAGCAAGTAGTCTTAATCTTTTCCAGCTCTCCCTCTCTTTGCTTGTTGGTTGTCTGATAACACTGTTTAGATGTCTTCTCACTCATTTATTACATACAAATTTCATCAGTTTGCTCCCTAATTCATCACTCACTCACTAGCATACTTCAAATTCTTTTTGATGCAACTGTCTTAAAAAAATTACTTTTTGCTCAAAATTTCAATGGAAATAGTACAGAAGTAATGCAGATTAGAGAAAAGTTGCAATTACTGACCTTCAGTGTGACACCAATGTATTGCAAATTCCTATTTCTTTTCCGTGTTTCACTAATGGGAAGGATTAGAAGACCTTTCTTTTTTTTTTTTTTTTTTGTTATCCAAGTGGTATACCCATAGACTGATGTCTAACTTAAACAACAGAAATGAAATTTCTGATCTTTTTCTATACTACCACTACTACTACTATTATTATTATAACTATTTTCACTTCCATATATTTTCAGGGGAAAGTTTCAACAGTTCTTCTAAATCAATTCAAGCCATCTTTCAGTCAAAATAGAGTGATTAGATTTGGATTTTTTAAAATAATAACAATATATAGCCAGTCTTCATTATTTCTGGGAATTTCTTCTAGTACTTTGAAAAATATCTGGAAGTAGAGCTCTACATTATGAATGTTCTTCATCTGAACCAATATGAAAATAGTATTTTACAATTTCACACTGTATCTAATAAGTCACTCAGAGAAAATATTTTTGTGCTTTCACACCTTCATTATGAATAATGTAAAGAGACAATTAAAAGAAAATGTTCTGAAATATGAATTAGGACCAAATTAAATATGCAAAATTACAGAAAAACAATGACTGCTTGTTTTAAATTCTCCTTCCAGACAGGTAACAATTCTTAACTACATCTGCTATCCACAGTTGACTTATATCTTTATCTATTCCTATGGCTAATGAGGAGCAAATTACTTATTACTCATGAATGACACTAACTACCCACTCTTGCACAGAAGAAGAATATTACAATTTACATGTAAATGAGATTTGAAATGTTAATGAACAGAGACAGTATTCTAATTATCCATAAAACTACTAATTACTTCAGAATCATACTCTATATTTGCCCAGCCACATTAATGAAGAGCAGCTCTGGATTTTAGAATAATTCCCAATAACAGGGGGTCAAGAATGGACAAATAATGCCAATATGTATTTAATATAATTTAATAGTAGGAAGGTGGTTGTATGTGGTACACATACAAAAATATCTTAAGAAATCCCCTCAAAAACATTTCATATTTTCTTTAAGTTTATGTAGAACCTTAGATTTAAGATGTGTTTCTTCCATATTGATCTGAGTCACATGGGCCCAGATGGACATGGAATCTTGGCCTCTATCTCCATTTGCAATGCTTAATTTCCCTTTGCCTGTTTTTGGCTATTGTTGTTGTTATTGTTATTATTGTTGCTGTTGGGTTTTTGGTTTGTTTTCTTGGGTTTTTTTCCATAACTGTCATTTAAACATTCAAGAGCATGATGGCAAAAAATTCACAGGAATATTTTGTGCGCAAAACATAAACGTGGAGTTTTTTTCATCTTAAAAGGTCAAATTAACTTTTTTTTTTTTTTTTTTCTGAGCAGTCATAGTGATTTTACTGCATTCCTGTCTCTATGTCAGGAGAAAACAACATCCATCATTAATTATTTATTAAAGAAAACATTCTCTTTACTTAGCAAACCCAGGAAAGGAAGTTTGTTCAGAAATATCATCCATCCTAAAACAACTGTTCATTGAGTTTTTAAACTTGTACTCGTTTATTCCAACTCTTCTATGCACAGACAGATTGGGGCTATCATTAAAAGTCTGATAAATTTACAAGAAAAATTAATTATTCAGAAGAATATAATATAAATAATTCAGTAAACAATGCAGTAGCGATGTAGTAGAGTGACATCTCAAACTCTACATGATTGTTCAAAAGAAACTTAACACCTTAATTTTCAATAGTGTGGAAGCACAAAGTTATGACAAAAATAGCAAAGTCCAAATATATTTAATAGTTGCATTATAGAACATTACTGAATGTTCAATAATTAATTAATAGATTTTAGTATATATTATTTGTTATTTAAATAATATAAAATGTCCGTAAATTAGTTTGAGTCACTTTCTGTTCTGATACTGAAGCGATTTTCCCAAATTTAACACTTCTTTTTGGAGAGACACATATGTGTTTTCATACTGTTCTTCCACTAACTTAACAGTCTGCTCAGAAATTCCAGTTCCACTTTTGTTGCACCTCTTGCTCATTTGTGGTCTACTCTTATTTTCAAATTCAGCAACAATTTCTGATGCCTAGAAACATTTTTTTTTTCACCAAAGAAGGTCTTAAGAACATCGAAATGAGTAATTGATACTGAATTATGTATAGATTTAAACTCATCTGAGTCTATTTTTTAATCATTATCACTATTACTGTCTTCTGGTTCTCTTAGTAACAAGTTAAATAAAGAAATAAGACAAGAAGACAAGGAGTTCCCAAGATTCATTTTTAAGAAGGTTAAAAGTTCAGCAGTCTCCAGGTAGACTAGGTCAATATCAATTCCACTTGCAGCATCCAGCAAATGAGCTTTAAGAGAGGGCAGCAGAGCTACTCATGATTAAAAATTAGAATAACAGTTGCAGATTAACTGCTAATTACTCACAACATTTGGCTCAAATATTTTACATTTAATAGAGACAGATGAGAGTTCTCTCATGCCAAAATAAAAGGGCATACTGTCAAGAGGATTTCAAACATTACAGTAAAAGGCAAGATTTTGGGGGGGGGGGGGGTCTCCTTAACTGACATTCTATTCTAAGCAGAAATTTCCCATGACCTCCAGCTCACAAAATAAGCATAAAAATGAAAATCCCACACTGTATTTCATATTTCTGTAGACAACATCTTTTACACAAAAAATGAACACTCTGTAATACTCTGGGTTATAAGATGAACCAGGCAACTACTTATGCCAGAGCAGGTAAAGGGCCAGATTTCTTGTATCATAGTCTGGATAGCAATGATTTTTTTTTTTTTTTTTTTTTTTTTTTTTTGCCAGTCTGGGTGAAAACTTCTATAAAAATCCATAAACCTTGCAAAAACTAATGATTTGGGATTGAAAATTAAACATACAGTAATCAGGAATATCTTGAAAAAGATTCCACAAACTGAGCTTTTAAAACATCTGAACTCAATAAGGTAGGCATTCACTTTTATATTGGGTTAATAAGCAATTATTGTACAACTGAATGAAAAAGGTGGAATACTTTCCATTTAATATTTTAGTATGCACTTTAAAAGTAAAAGGCACAGGAACAGCCTAGCCAAAGGTCAACTCTTGTTTTCAATGCAAATCTAATGCAAAATATTATGTGGAAGGAGCACTTGTTGCTGAAGTTTAGACACAAGCCTTGTGCAGCAGCTGCTCCTAAGGATGCACACACAATCTATTTGCATTTTATAATAGAATAAAATGCATTACGTCTCTTGTTGCATGTGACTTTCCTCCCTTTTATTTCTTTTATTTCACTGTTAGCCCTTCTTTGTATCTCCACTTTATTTAATCTTTCTTTAATTTTTATGTTTTAGTCAGGACAACTTTAGTCTTAGAGAAAAAATTAGGAATAAAGATATATTTGTCTTTCTTATTTGTCTCTGAAAATTCCCTTCTAGTGAAATATCATGTTCTGGTTGAACTATATTCTGGTTTTAGAGTATCTCCATAGCCGGTTTTCTGTGCATAATTCATAACCATTTCAATATTATTTTTGTTATGGTAAACTTTTCAAAGTTGTCTCCTCTTCCTGAACTCTGAATTGTGTAAACAGATGGCACTAGGCATAAAACAGATTATTTTTTCTTCTTTTTCTTCAACTTTCAAAGGCTGTGAAGTGTATTTGGAAAGAGTCGATATATATCTTGAGTTCAGGATTTTATTTAGAGTAGGTACTTTTATGTCCAATATGTATGTGACCTGTACACCTGATCTATGCAAAAAATTGAATTGACAGGCACAGGAGATTTCTATTTTATATTTGCATGAAATTACACTGTACATATAATAATAGCACTCACTAGCAACATTTCATATTGTAGTTTAAAATTATGCCTGAGTGTCTACACATCACCTTTCCATCCAAAACCTCTTTTCAGGGTTTTTGGAAAACTAACCCAATTTTGTAACTTCTTTCTTTATGAATGCTTAGAATTAAATTTAAGAATTCTTTTTAAGGAGACATAAAAGTATCACTATCTGCTCTTGACTGTCCATATAAAACTGAAACTATTCGGCTAAAGCAAGCCACTAAAAACTCTCTCCAGCCATCAAAATGAAATGAAATTTTAAGTCTCTCTCAGTGCCAGGAAAAAATTCTACAAGCTTCAAAATGGCAGTGTTTCACATTAATTACCTGTTGACAGAAAGTAAATTCACAGCATAGTCATTCAGTCATTCATCCTTGTCATCTCCCTACAGGTCAACAATAGCCCCATATTTTGGCTTTCCCATGACTACCTGCAAAATTGACCGTAAGAGCTTTCATTTCATATGAAAGACAATTACTAAGTTAACCTCATCCAAATATTACCCATAATAAAATTTAGAGTTCAAGTAGAACTTCCATATACAAAAGAACAATCCCCAATAAATATTCGTGCCAGTTTTTGTTCTGCATGGTGAATTTTAACTGAATATATTTTTCCTTTAATACTTATGTCACTCAGTGAAGAAAATGCAGACATTTTATCTACAACAGCTATGGGCTTTACAAAGTATAATTTTTTAATGATTTGTGCAGCTCCAAGGTGGAAAGAAGCACAAAATAAACTGCTTTTTACACCTACTGTTACTTTTAAAACCTGTTTAAATTGTGTTTGATGACTAATAAAAGTCAGCATACCCAACGCTTTTCTGACCTTAGTTCTGTAGAAAGTGTGGGAAGAACATGTGCTTGTTTTCAGCAGATGCTTTCTCTTTTCCAAATACTACATAACTGATAACAATCCCAAAACATGTATTAGACTAGAACTATTTGCACTAAAGAAGTTCACCCTTTCTATTTACCTGCTAGAACAATTATATTTCAAAGGTCTTGCATAAAATATAGTCACTTATCACAAAGGTTCAGGAGACTCTAATGATGAAAATCTGATAATTTAACACAAACAGGGTCTGGGCGGTATGGAGTCAAATTTCTACATACCAGCCCGTATGGTGCCATGCTTTGGACCTGTGTCTACACTACTCGCAATAATACACCAGTGTTTCAGACTTTGCTGGGAAGTGCTTGCACATTGTCGTGGCTTTTTCTGTTTCCCACTCTGTCCGCTCAGGGTGAGGCTGATGGTGAGCTGAGCTTGGGAGGGGACACAGCCAGAACTGACTCAGACCCCCCCCCATTTCATATTCCTTGTCATGTCATGCTCAGCAATAAAATATCAAGGAAAAAAGGAAGGAGAGATGGTGGTTATAACTTTTGTCTCCCCAAACTACCTTTATGAATGCCAAAGCCCTGTCACCCAGGTGGTATTTGGGCATTTGCTAGCTGATGGAATGTATTGAGTGAATTCTTTGCTTTGCTTTGCTTTGCTTTGCTTTGCTTTGCTTTGCTTTGCTTTGCATGTACAGATTTTACTTCATCTATAAATTGTCTTTTCCTTGATTCATAAGCCTTCTTGCCATCCTTATACATTCTGCTTATCCCACAAGAGAGGGGAAGGAGTGAAAAGCCATGGAAGTAGCAAACATATTACAAGGCAAATAGAATAAACTTTAAAGTGTATTTTAGCAAAATTCATTTCACAAACTTACAAAATTGTGTATTATCTTGTCCAAATATATCTGCATAGATACTTGTACATTAATCCCAGAAGTCTTTGCTCTAAGAACATTGCTCTAACTTAGACCCAGCGGGCTTTACACAAAATGCTTGTGGGCCTCATAGAAAGCCAGGAGCAGTCTGGAAGCACTGGACAAGTAACCTACAGAAATGGTCCCTCACATGCACCAAAAATGTGTTTTTATTCAAGTTCCACCCTTGTGCTAGTCACTAGGGATGTTAGGAGGAAATAACTGTAGACCTGATACAGCCCTTCATTTCTCTGAGTTGAAAACCCTTTTTTTTTTTTTTTTTTGCCCGGAAGAATTCTTTTGGAAAAAGTGTGAAACAAATTCAGAGTAAATAATTCACTCAGTGTGAGAAAGCAACACTGAAACTATGTGACAATGGCAGGAGTAAACTGGGTTAAAGCAGCATGCTTCAACAGTGGACAGCAAACAAAAACTGGGACACAAGAAATACTCATCTAATCTGAAAACTTTTCACTTGACTATGTTTCCCAACTCCGAGATTTGCTTCCTGTGAACATTTGAATACTAGAAGCTGACTGACATGAATGTGCAGATCAGTGCGTTTTAAACACCCAAGGAATTATCCAAAGTTAGTTTTGAGTTATATATACACTCAGAAATTACAGCAAGTTTCATACTGGCCTTTTAAATCAGTCAGTCAAACTCAAGCAACCAGAACAAAGTAGATAAAATCTGTATCTAAAAAAGCACCTGATGACTTCCAAATACCTGAACCAAATTTCAGCAGCTATATACAAAGAAAGCACACAGAGATAGATGTGCATCCAAGCAAGTGTAGAACTCTTGATCATGTACAAAGGCTGTATTTATTGAATAGCTACATCAAATATCTGCACTATTGATAATTATCTATTGTCAGAGGCTGATGCAGTATGGTACACTCCGCTTCATACTACAGAACCTAATGTCACAAATTTAATTTATCAGATATTAGGGCCACATCTCTAAGGTATTAATTAACTGAGTACCAACAGCTTGTACAGTTATATAATCCTTCAGAAATACATAATTCTTTCTCTCAAAACTTGGAAGCTGTTAAAAAATGGTTAAATAAACAATCACTCAGCTGTCACTTAAATTACATGAATACTATCCTTCTATTCAACACTGTATGCAAAACCTGTACTATATACATAAAAGCCCTAAAATAAATTTTAAATGTCCTGAATCTTGTGAGCATCTGGCTATTCCTTACCTTGTATGCCTTAGGATGTACCAGAGCTGCTTTTTATTTTATGAAATGTGCCAACTTAAATCCCATAATTTTGTCTTTTATATAGAATTTCAATGCAACCATTTTGCTGCATCTCATTATCTTTTACTTTCTTCATTTTAATACATCAAATGCTTTTCAGTTTTCCTGACATTATAGAATATCGTCCACAGGAATGTAAGTATTTGTTATTGAGCTGTAAATTGTGACCAATGGAATTTGAATCATAACTGTAACCATGAGTGACCAGGTGCAGAATTTGGCAGAGTGAATCTAATGTTGTGGTCCAGCAGATTTCAGGAGCTGGGAATTGCTTCTGCCCAGCTGCCGGAGCCTAGCCAGGTCCATCCAGAAGTCTTTCTTTCTGAGACCAATCCATGTGACTGATGCTTTCCATGTAATGTGGTTCTACTGGGAGAAAGCTGTGTGTGGATTACAGCCAGACACTGTGAAGTGCAGACGGCTACACAGGGGGCTGCCTTTCGACAACACCCACATATAACAGCTCCAGAATCTGCATGAAACCCAAGAACTGGTCTTCATCATTCTCCCCAAGTATCAAGGCTGACAATTGTCACAATGTGGCATGAAATAACTCACAGAAGCAGGCTAGATGTAAAAGGAAAGAAAGAGAACCCAAAAAAGCAAACTTTATTTTCTGATTCCACTATATCTACAATAGCAAAAATGACAGTGGATTGGAGGGTGAAACTGCCACCTCTCCAACCACACTGGTCAAACCAACAGTCCATCAATTTTCTCCACCCACAAAGAAGAATGCAAAACAATCATTATTTACATGAACATGCCTGAGAAAACTCAGTTGAAATATGTAAATATCAGAAGGCATAGGAACTTTTAGAAGAACTTTAAAACTCCCAAAAGAACAGGGCAACAGACACTCACTAGGGAAAACTCAGATTCCTTCAGATTGTGCCATAGCCAACTCTGTTGACATTTCTCTGTGTTGAAATACAACTGTTCTCGTGTACAGATTCTGGATTCCAAGCAGCTAATGAAGAAACCTCTGTGTTAGCATAGAAGCAGGGACATAAAAAAATCCTGGTAGTTAAATCACAGAAGAAAGCAGAAGAGCTTGAGGTGTCAGATACTACAGAGTAACATCAAATGTCCTATCTCCCTGAGTGGAAAACAATGAACAAGTATCTTGTGAGCTTATGTTTGGGTGAAACAATGGCAATAAATACGAAGACCAGACATTTTATACAAGCATTGCTTCATAAGTCTTCCTGGCTTTTTTCTCATATCCTTTTTCCTGATGAAGATGCTTCAAAGTTCAAAGCAGACAAGGTAATCAAGACTAACTTTAAATTAGACTTTTTATTTTCATTCAGTACAAGTACATAAATTATACTCCCAGGATGTGATCAAAACTACACTGAGTCTGTACATACCTTCTGTACAGAGAAGAAATAGACAAAACCCTAGCTAAGCAGCATATGCTATACTTGTGCAGTATGTCAGAACATGTGGGAGAGTGAGGGGAGCTCAGGATACTGGAATTATTTCAGCTGTCTCCTCAGAGGACAAATCTAAAATTTCAGTGTGTGTGTGAATCTTGAAGCCACCTGCTCTTATACTCACTGGAAGAGACTTTGCTTTCAAAAAACATTTTGTTTGGTGTATGTCCATTGACTGCAGTGGAAATACAGCTAAATAACAAAGATGATAATCGGTCTCTGTATCTGAAATAGCAAAATTCAGCAGGTAGAACTGACTCTTCTGAAAAGGTCATGAGCATTTAATGTATATGCAAAACACACTGTACTACATTAGTTATCTAATTGTATGAAAAGATAATTTCATGCATGATAATTCACAAACTTATAAAAAGAGTGCATAATATATATCCATGTACTTTTGCTAAACTTCCAACATTTACATTTCAATATTTTTAATTATTTTACATACTGTATTTTATTGAGACAGAGTGGGTAACTAGAATATACAGGCAGTCATAAATCAAGAGTGAACATGAGTGACATGCAACAGCCTTTAGCCTTCTGACTTAGTCTTCAGCTGAACAGACACAGTATTATTTTGTTATGATTACCAATTCAGAACATATTCACAACGAACAGATGTTTTCCTCTTGGTTGCTTGGAAATTAGGGATGTTGCTGCAGCTGAATTCTGCACCTGGACTGCAAATGACCAAACTAATCCTGTAAAACCTTTGACTTACAAAAATTTTCCCTTCTTGCAAACTATTATTTTGAAGCTAACACTAGATCTATGTGTTAAAGATAATTAATTAATCACAAATTACTGAATAATTTAATCAGATATCATTTAATGTCCAACCACTGTATATGTATATAAAGAACACGGAAAAAAACCAGGATGGCATTCTCCACTGCTGCTGCTAATTTTAGAAACCTGAATCATATGTTCAGTTCTAGGTGCATTGTCATTTTTTTCCCTTCAACAATAAAAAAAAAATAAGCATGCATCCATTATAAAAAAATAGCATGCAACTGGTTAGCCAAAGGTTATTACCTGTTACATGCCTTCAAGAAATAGCAAGCCAAACAACTCTTGATTTATAGTGTCGTGGTTTAACCACAACATAGTGATTGTGAAAATGCAACAGTAAGCTTCTTGGGAGGAACATTCCTTGGAAAGTGAAACAAGCAAAGTTGAGGTGAACTATTTGCAAAAATAATTTTAAAAACATCAACTTGTTATACTAACCAGCATCCATAATCACTTAATAAAGTGGAAGCAAGGATTTGTATCTGCCAGTCTGACAGCAGGTATGTATAGGCCAAGTTATTCTATTTGATAATAAAGAGAAAAGAAAAAAAAAAAATAGCTACAGTTTTTGATAAGAATCACTACACAACTATCACAGATTTCTGTGCTGCACTAAAATACCTGTCTGCCAGACAGTAGGACCTTCAAACAGTGCTCTGGGCTATATTTCTGCTATATTAATGAAACTCTTCAAGGTATCAGAACAAAATTCAGTCTCTTTACTCTCTCTCTTTCTCTCTCTCTCTCTCTATTCTAAGACCTAAACAAGCAGCCTTTTTTTTTTTTATTTTTATTTATTCAAGGGGTTGATAGTAAGAGAATTACTCCCTAGTATTTTGAAAACAAAAGGTCAGAATGTATAATTTAAGATCTAATAAGGTTTGATGGAATTGAGACCTTTGGAAAGTAGTTTAATGCATGCATACTTAAGGTATATTCCACATATATATTTCAAATATAGGTTAGTTCCTTTCTATCAAATAAAACAATAGCAATGAAGTAAGAGCTTGAAAGAACATGGGGGTTTTTTCATCATAAAATAGCATAAAGCACAATTAAAAAAAAGGTGACAGCCCAACAGTCAGTACTGAGGCAACTAAACACAGCCTGCCACATACCATCACTTTAAGATAATTCATTTATTATGCTAGTTTAAAAAAAACCCAACACATCACTAGCACTCTCTGCGTCCAATCACTGCAAACTCATTTGTTATTCATTGAAACATCCATCAAGGATCAAAATAGATTCATTTTCTATTCATGATGTTCCCATATGCACTTCTGCAGGTCTTACACTGTATTTCAGCATTTAAATGACAAGTTGTACAGTGGGAAGTAGCATTATATATTAACACTTTGAATGCCACCTTGTAACCCTGTCCAGAAAGACAAGTGTATGTTTTATATATTAAGTTAAACTCATTTTTTCCTGTGGCCTTTTCTGTGCATTTTAGCCTAGAATTCTGGGTGTTTTCTGCATCCCTGAATCATCCACTTTGGCGTAAAAATTTATCCAGACATCATTTTTTAGCTCACAGAAATTAGTAATACATATTTGTAATACGTAAACACTGTAACAGTCTTACATGCTACATTTAACTTTGTGGAAAAGATAGCATGTTTTGGAAAAATTGTGGAAATTTTGTTAAAAGTGATATCATGAAATTATGTAGAGAGCTGGAAACAGATTTTTAGAGAAATTAAGTTGTAGCCTGGGACCATCTTTTCAGCATAAATAATAATTAGTGCAAAATAAAGGAAGGTATGAGGAAGCAAGGACAACAAAACAAGTAATAGCATACACAGATTGTTTTTATGTTGCCTGCCTGAGGTTTTCTACTCTGCAGCAAGACATATATATCTTTCTAATATGATGCCATATAGACAGAGATAATTTTTCATCTGCGCATAAAGATGATAGTAAACTGTGTTCCCAGTTTTCCAGGTCTATATGTGGACCATCCCTGTTGAAGATGGCAGCAAGCCACCACTTCAGACATGCACCTCTGCTCTCTTCCAAAGGTGCTATGAAGACTGAACAAACTGCTGCACAAGCATCTTGTTACAGTGAGCCCCTTCCCCCCGGGACCTTGTGACTCTGATCAAGATAACCCCTGGTCCCCTCCTTCCTGCCCGAATGGGGTTGGTGGAGAGCCAGAAAAGCCCACCCTGTCCAAAACCTATATAGACCCCCTGACATTTCCTGTTGTTCCTCTCTTTTGCCCCACTCTCCACATGGACATCACAGAATAAATAGAGCTGTACCAGCCTTCTCCTGGAGTGAGAGCCTCTTTTGAATATTTTTCCCCTCTCCTGATATTCCTCCCCTCACAGCCCCTTATCTCTGAGCTAGTCAGATTATTCAGGGGGCTGCGTGAGGGGTGGAAACTACAGCATCTCAGCTGTTATGCATCACATTTTGAAGTGTCTTAATTATATCACACCTTTCACTCTGAGACCAAGGGTTTAGCACAGTATTCTGGATTGGCCAGGTTGCTCAGATTATATCCCATGGGACTTAAACACTCATAAGGGTGCTCCTTTCCTTACCCACTGCAAGAACAAAACAGGTGTACAAAGCCACTAACTAGAATGGTAGAATTCCTAATTCATTTGATACTGCAGTAAATCCCAGCAAAAGTCATAGAATCAACACGTTCCAGAAAGCCTAATATCTGTGGTATAATCTTAAAAAGAAAGATATAAGCAATTTTTTTTTCTTAACATTTGCTATAAGAAAACACTGGTTGAAAGTTTAAAGAATAAGTACCTTGTAAAAGTTTTAGACCTTTTTTAAAAGTAAATCTGTAGTAGCCATTTGCATAAAAATTCTTATACTAAATAATAGAGAAAATATCACATTCATATTTAATATACCTCAAATTTCATATGCCACTGACTCCTTTTTTCAGTAGCTTGCCACTGAATCGCACATTTGAATCTTTCCTGTTCTCTGTACAATGCCAAGATTTCAGTTACAATTTAACAGCTTAAGTGACAGGAACTTAAAATTTTAAACTATATATATCTACACAGACACTGGATTTTAAACTTCTTGAATTTGAATAAAATAAGATATTAAAATCATCACATGAAATATTTATTCATATTAGAAACAGACAAAAAAGAATAGCTCATGCATAACTCAGAAGCAACCATATTATGCAAAGCAAAAAGGAAGGGTTATGTCTTGACTTTCCTCACATTTTAGAGTGGATTATTATTCCTAAAACAGAAAGGACAAACAAAAATAAATATTAAATCTTTGTCCTAAGGTGTTCTGACTTTTGTTTATACTTCACCATAATGTGATTTTGAACACCTCTTATTCACAAATAATTGTGATGCTATATAAATTTTAAAATAAAGTTAAAATAAGTTTTATTTTTTAATTTTAGTGAAGAACTTGGTGTAGTAGAGAAAATACTACCTACCCTTTAGAGGAATGAAAAATAATTGACTGTATTAACCTTTATTCTGAACAATTATTGAAAAACTGGCAAGATCTATCAAGCTGCCAGGTTTTCCCTATGAGATACTAGTAATTTAAATTTAAATTTAAAAACAAAGAGTTCAAATACAAAGTAAGAAGTTTTTTCTCTTTACAAATACTTTTAGGCCTGAATTCAGGAAAGAAACTTTATTATGCCAAAACACATCAGTCCACAAACACACTAGGTGTGCAGTGGTTTGCTGACCAGCAGTGCTGTCCAGGAGACCACCATATTCTTATGAAAATGCTGGTATTCAAGATAATCCAAAGACAGAAGTTGCTGTAACAACATGGCTGCACTGCTTTCAACACCCAAAATACTCAGTTTAAAGCCAAATTAAGCTTGAATGTAAGAGCCTAAGGTGAACTTTAATGTTTCACATGATTTGATAAATTCTATACATTTTCTCCGAGGCTTTGACCAGTTTTTGTTGATGATATGCACACCACAACTGCTTTTGCAAAATTTCTTCAGCTGTAACATTCCTTGCTGAAGTTTTACATGGCTGCCTGATCAACATATTTTGCTGCTTCTCCTTGTAGTCATACTGAATTTTTTTTTGCCTTTTGTTTGCCCATCCTGTAAAAACATCTTACCATTGTAAGCTAAGCAAACATCTTTGCCAAACATAAATTTAAAGGAACAGAAATGACTTTGCATACAACTGAAGGAACTGAAAGTTGGTTCACATCACCTGTAAAAACAAATAAAATTCATCTTTGTAGTGGATGCAATTGACTCATTGGTTTGAGCTACACAGTAATATTCATTTACTGAAAACACTAGTAAGTTTCTGTGACCATCTATGTATTTTGGCCATGTTTGTCCTGATGGTTCAGTCCACTGGATTTTGAAGCATTTTGTTTGATTCTTGAATAGGACATTGAATAGTTAGTGAAAAATTAATGCTGATTTATAAAAAAATTACTGTATGTGTTATTATGAGATCCTGTTAAAAAAGATGCCTTTTTGAATAAAAACATGATTAATCCATTTCTACTCAATTACACCAAAGCTCAAAAAAGTCTTAATAGATACAAAATTGTATTGCCTCAGAATTTTTAACCAAAATAGTTATATTTCTAACTATCACCTCCAACACTGCAAAATCATTTTACATCTTTGCAGTTGTTGGTATCTAACAAAAGAAATTCTACACCATGCAATCGCTAACAGAAGTCAAAACTGTATTGATAGAACAGTCAGTAACAGATGTCTGAAGATCTATTTTAGTGTAAGAACTCCAAAACAAATGGGAAACATAAGGAGACAACTTGATAATAAATTCTCTTCAAACTCAAGCATGCAGTAGTTCAATAGAGTTGAAGCTGTATCCACTAATGGTTTGTCCTCTTAATACCTTTCCTTTCAAAAAAATTAAAAATTTACTATTTAGCAGCCGTATGAATGTCACCAAGTTTGAAACAGATGTTTGTAATGCTGACAGTGCAATGTGCAAATTTCTGTTTATATATATGTCTATATATATAGAAACACACAGAATTTTTAAACTAAATGTTTGAGAAATTTTGCACCACTAAGCTAAAATTCATGTAAACTCTAGAAATTTACTACTTTGAGTAAGAAGTTACAGAAGTTACAGAATATTCTAAGTTGGAAAACAACCACATGGATCGGATCCAACTCCTAAGTGAATGGGCCATACAGGGATTAAACCCACAACCTGACATTCTTAACACCATACTCTGACCACCTGAGCTAATCTCAGAGTTGAAATCACAGAAATTCATTTTCCCAAGAGAAAGCTGAATTATTCCAGAATGAACAAGACAGGCAATCCTCAGACATGGCCAAGAAAAGCATTTAAAAGACTCCTAGGTATTACTTGATCCTTTGTTTTTACCTTTGCTACTAAGCAGATAAACTCAGGGAAACTTCAGGGGCCTCATGCCTAAACATGAGGCTTTAATGACCATCTCATTTAAGAAGTGGTCATGCTTATGCAAACAAATTTTTTTTCACCTGACTATACCACTAGTGAGATGGAAGGTACCAGTAGGTAAGAGAGAGAGAGAGAGAGAGAAAGGAATAAAAGGGTGATGCAGCTCCCTCATCCCCTGAGGCAGGCTGGAAGCTTTAAGATACAGTGCCTTTAGCAATCCAAGGCTGAACTTCAGCAGAGGCTCCTCCGCACCCAACCTAACTGCAGCAAGATTCTTGACAGGGCCAGGATGAAATAAACACATGAAATAAAGTTCTTAATTCTTAGTCTCCCCAGCTAACACTGCTGCACTCTAAAAAAATACGACAGTGCTACAGATAAGGATGTTTTTCCATCTATACCCATTCTTCCTCCAGATATTAAATAAGGGAAATCACAGGTAATGGATGACAGTTTATATGCTGGGATTCCACACCACATAATCACATGTGATAATAATTTTCTCCAATAATATTAAGGACTCAAGCACAAGCCATTAGAATTAAATATAAAAGAATGTATACTCTAGAATGAAGGCTTTGCACTGAGAAGCTTTCCCTGCCATTGAGCAAGGTAAAGAAGCTATAGCCTCCTTTAGGCAATCATATGCTAAAATTAAAAATTAACCTAAAAGGCTGCTTAAATGACTTCTACAAACTCCTGAAGTACAGGAGAAGGATGTAAAGTTCATGCTGGAGGACTACTAGGATATGGAAAGACCAAAAGAAAGAGAGTAGTTCCTTTCTAGCAAGAGAGACCTGAGAAATAAAATTTCTCACATTACAATTCCTACTTCAACTGTTGGAGCACCATCTGCCTCTGCATCCAGTCTATCTTTTTTGCTGTTGCTTTAAAACTGAGGAATACAAGCTTTTCTATTACCTCTCTTTTTCACACATACTCTGTCTTACTCTGTAGAAACATATTTTGAAATCATTCTGATATTTTAAATTAAAAACCTAAACACAGACCAGGAGTACATTGTAGCTGGTGTATTAGAGTATTAGAGCAGTGAAATTTCATTTGGTTCAAGAATAGGGCAGAGGAAAAAATAAGATAGAGAGGGTGGTGATGAAATAGGGGGGCAAAAAAATATTGTCTCCTGAAAGAGATTTCCCTTTGCAAAGCATCATAAGTCTCCATGCTTTCATACTTTGTTCCTCCATCTACACAATAAATAGCCTACAATATCACTGGAAAAATATGTATTATGAAAGACTGATCAAAATATTACCTCTGCATGATGAAGAATCCTCTGTCATTAGGAAACTATCCTAGTGCTGCCACTAAAGTAACCCAATAAGTTATAGATGGTCAGAACATTAGAACCAATGGATCCGTGACTAAGATGACTTTTTACTGGAATCATCTTTGTCCAGTGAAGTGGGTCTTTGCTGGAACTCCACACTTATCACTATCAACATATCTGTGAAATTCCTGTCTGTAGGGCAAAGACCTTAATGAAAACTCCCTGGTATGCTTATACTTTCTACAATGCTTCTCAGTTTCAGCCCATTCTGTGATGTCTCTAAAGATGGCCAAAGGGAACAGAAAAAATAATGATATAGTAGGAAGAAAAAGCAAAAGTTACAAAGAGCAAGTAGTGAGGAGCACAGTGGTATGAGCTGTAGGGAAGAAAGCCTGCCTAGTGAGAGACAAAAAGACCAACACTGATAATGGAAAGATAGAGTCAATAAAGGCACTGAGAAGAATCCCACATGTGGCTGCGAAAACTTCATTTCTTTGTTCAGATGATTCCTTGGGGCCTAGAGAAGGAAAGTGTGACAAAATACACAGCCAGCAGTTATCTCCATCCCTTTCAATATCCAGTCACATATAACTTCTGACCTCTGGCTTCAAATAATCCTTGGGACTGACTTCAAAGTTGTGTCTGACATTTCTTATTGTTTCTCCTTTCGACCAACAGCATTGCAGTCTCCTGCTTTGACGAAAGGCCGATGTGATCGAAGACAGGTTCAAAGTACCACTGCTTTATGTCTCAGGCATTCCAGCTTCAGTCTCAGCTGGATTACTTTCTCCATGCTGTACAGCATTCTTAAATCCTACTAACCAGGGAGTCCTCAAGGACCCTGTAGGACAGAGATAACCCAATGTGTAGTGACACAAAGACTGATATGATCAATGTATGGATCAGTAAGCAATGTATGTATTCTTACAGCAGAACACTGCCTGGCAGGATAAGTAGCTAGCAGTATGCCATGCACAATTAGAGAACACACATACAATTGTTAGCAATGAAGCTTACAGGTTGGAAATATTTTAACATTTTTCACTTTATAACTGAAAGGGTACTGTAAGCCTCCATGAATCACTGCTACTGTACAGAGCAAGAATGTCAAAATTAGAATGTTTTCAATTGCAGTGTAAATAACTGAAGGTGCCCCTACCCTCTTTGCAGAATTGGTGTGTGAATTCCTGAAACTGTCAACCCGTATACATGGGAAGTTGTTGCATACACTGATTTTTTTATTTGCTAATGCTCTTCCCAGATATTTAAAGCACTTAAATATTCCTATTAAAATCCCTCTCTTAATCTTGTCTAAAACTTCATAAACAGCTGTTCTTTGGTCTACTCACACTACTGAAACTAAGAGCAAGACTGTCATAAGATCACTGAGCTAGAACAGAAGCCTCAGGCTCCTAAGCAAAGTCCCTTGCTATGGAGCATGCTGTGTGATTTAAATCCCCTTCACAATGTAAGACATCTCCAAATAAAGGGGGGAAAAAATCACAGCAACTTCCTTCCTAAAAATTTTGTTTGGAGGAACATTCCACATTTGTTTACTCAAAAAACTAGAAATCTTCCAGTTTATGAGTTATATTTCTTCAGAGTAAATCAATACCCACTTATTTATGTTAGCATGGCTCTTTAGACAGCTAGTTCTTTTCTTCACAGTATTTACACCTGATAGGTTTGCGAATTTCACTCACAACTCTTCTTAGACTTTGGTTTGCTAGAATAAACAAATCAAGCCTTTTCAGTCGAAGGGGGTTTGCTGGCTCACCATTTTCTTGACAGTGTTCTGCACTTGCAGCTGCTTGAGCTCTGGTTTGTCTTTCCTCTTTGTTCCTGAACATAATGTTTTATAATTTGTTTCATCAAAATCTTAATAGCACCAATTGTCTCACTTCTTTTATTTTTCTTTCTTTTTTTTTGGCTTTTTTTTAATGCAACATAGTTCTAATTGCATACTGCCCTTTTCGCAAATGCATCACAATAGCAGTTTATAGCTGCACTAGCATACTAAGAGCTACCCTTAGCCACTTATTTCCACATTAGGAACTCTCAAAGGAAAAAGCCTGAATGACAGCAGGAATAAGGGCAATGAAAGCAGAAAATTAGTGACAAACAATCTAATAGCAAACATTCTCTTTGTAATATATTAGTCTGCTTTTGTGTCCTCCAACCTAATTTTGTCAGCAGATTATGCTGAAAATGTTTCCCTGTTATTAATGTGAGGGTCATTAATGAAAACATTTAAGAATGTTTTCCCTTTGCTTGGTATTTCTCTTTCAGCATGAATAGTTGCATTAGCCAATACTTTATCCTCCTTTTTAATAACCTACATTGCTTTCTCTAACTTCTGATTTAAGACATAATCATGTAAAATATCCTACTGAGGGCTACATAAAGGAGGTCTGTCTTATTTTCACCAGGGGGAAACCTCTACATTATGCTCTATCACATCAACCTCCAAACCTTTTCTTTTTCTCCTTCTGTTCCAAGTGTTGTGATTGCAGCAGCAGCATTCAAGTTTTTCCAAAAGAAAAACTTAACTGAAAAGCAGAAAGGATGAGATCCAAACCAGCAATGGAAGGAAAGAGCAAGGACTAAGGATAGAAGAATTAATGGCAGTGTTAACTCAGCTGTTAACATTCTACTAGAACATATGAGGTGCCTTTTCTTCAACCAGCAGAAACACATGCCTTGATATCCTTTCTCTTATGATCAGAATATTATCAGCAGAAAATTATTTGGGCTGCTAAACATCTGGGTCTCACTCTTGTAAGGAAAAAAAAACAATCACAGTGCAATCAAGATATACATTTGGAGCTGGCTGCTTTACCACTGTGTATTAAGAGAAGAATTCAATGCCCACAATCTTGGTAAGCTTTGGGAAGGAAAGGCTACTGAAGTTAGAGGGTGCTCCAACATGCCCTGGACATTGAGGGAAATCAGCACTGAGGATTACATCATACAGAGTTCATGCTCCATAACCAGGAATTAACCTGGAAGAATGTATATGTAACTTGATGTGGACAGCCATCTGTTCATCCATTAGGACTTCCATGGAAACCATACATATAGGAACAACAGTTAATCAAAAGGCAGGGAACAATGCCTTGGATTTGGAAATCACACAACTGATCTTACAGGTGTCACTTATTTTTCTTCCAATATGTTTTCTAGCCTAAATTTGTCAGGAAATGATGAAGGTGTAAATACATTGCAGGTACACTTTTGTCAGGCAGAGAACAAGTAGCAGATTTAACTTCTGAAGTAGATGACCAAATCTGTTAGATTTACTATGCAATTTGACAGTTGCTCCTACACAGTGAACAAAAGGCCAGAGCATGAGTATAATCTTCAGTAAAAGCAGAAAATGCATCTGAATTTTAATCCTGTTTCTCTTTTCAAGTTTCCAGAGGCTGAAGCGTTCACAGTACAAACCTAACTTCTTGTAAGAAGGAAGTAAAACCGAGTAATTATATTAAAGCACTATTATTTTAGTAGTCTTTCATCTTAGATTCAAGAACAGGCAGGATCCTAAGAAGAAGGAGTGCCTACTGTAAGTGAAGTGAACATACATATGTATATATGTGTGTGTGTGTGTATGTGTGTGTATAACTTGACTCTTTCACATACCCCTGTAATTAACATCTATAGATTTAAGACTGTAAAGGTGTTGTTACATTGACCTTTCTTGACATAAAGGTTTGATTTAGAACCTTAAACATTGTTTAGGCATATAACACAATAATTTACATTCTTTATTTAAAGACTCCAAAAACCCAATCACCTATCAGAATAAGCTAGCAAAGTAAATTTTATGAATTACAAATATGCAGTAAGCCCTCTATATAACTCAGTCATCATGAAAAATGGCAATAGCTCATTTGTAGTACAATTGGAATGCTTATTTTCCCTAGCATAGAGTTTGACACATTGTTATTTCTCACATTCTGTTAAACCCTGACATATTTCAACCTTCTTAAAAGATATTCTTACTTTTAAAACAGAATTTGTATTTCCTAAATAATATACAGGTTTGCTTTCAAATTTCCATTTCAAAGGTTCAATTAATTCAAGTGTAAGCTACAAAAGCTACTCATCATCCAATCTGACTATCAAAATGTAGAGGAAAAAGTAAGTTAATTTTCTTCTATTCAAATTTTAACAGAAGAAACAGAAGTTCACATCAGATGAAAGCTTCGATTCTTTACAGGTTTTTCTTCTTGCTGTTCCCAGCATACAAATGTCAAAAAAAACCCCCAAAACTTTAATAGCTTTAACATCAAACTTAAAAAAAAAATTAAAATTATAGTTGCTTAACATAACTATGACTTTGATGAATGACTCAGGAAAAAATATCCAGAAAAGAAAGCTTCTATTTTATATATCAAATCCTTCTGGTTCAATGATAGGCAATCTTCAAAGGTAGCAGAGCTTTGGTAAGGTTTCCTCTGTATTATCCTAAGCTTCTCTGATTTACCTGAACTTCTGAAGGTCTAGTGGCTCATAGACCCTTGAATATTCTTGTTTGGCACAGTTTGCTGTAGAGGGCACAAGTTATGAGTCTGCAAAACTATCGGTCCTCCTTTGTGTACTGGCAATTAGGAGAAGTAATTGTCTTGTCCCTTGCCTATATTTGACAGCTCTAAGAGGAATCTCAGTTCTCAGCATAATCTAATTTCTCTTTATGAAAAAAAAAAACAACCTCAAGAAACAAAGAAAAAAACAACAACACAAAATAACATAAATATAAACCAAAACCAACTCAATGTACTGCAAGGGGAACTAAGTAGCTTCAGTATTGATATCTTCCTTTCTTGGTATATATAGCTATTAGTTTGAAAACTGTGACAATGAAAATAAATGTTTCTCAAATAAATGTACAAAACAATTTAAGGACAGTCCTTAGCAAAAAGATGAAAGTCCAAGTGTATGCTTACAACAACTGGAGTCATCAATAGAAAGTAGCTCAAAAGGTGACAAAGTTAAGAGAAGAATGTCTGGTCAGAATGTATGCCAGGAAAAATTATATTTCTCAGATCAATGATGCAGCAAAAAGGAGAGGGAGATATGTGGACTGGAATCTCAGTAGCATAAAAATTTGGAAGTGTCTCTTTCCTCTTCATGTTACTTGGTCTCTCACCATGCTGGTTCTCTACTTCCACATCAAAAACTAAACGAGACACATCCTGCACCACACCTCTTTCTGAGCTTCAAATAAACTGAGCTATTGGCAAAGTTGTGATTTATATGAATATGTAAGGCACAAGAGTCAATTACATTGCCTCACATTTTAGAAGTCTCAAGTGACTTTCCATTTCTGGAAAGGAAACTGGTGCAAATTAAACCAAACTGCAGAGAAAATAGCTGCTGAAGTTTCATCAAGGCTTAATTTGCCTGGTTATTTTCTCTGCAGCTCCATGAGTTTAAGTTATGAGTCAGTCTAATTTGGCTATACAAGTGAATCAGGATACTACTTAACACTTGATGGAAAATTCCCTGAGTCAGCTGTTAAGTTAAACAATAGAGAATATCATACAATTACAGCAGCCAATGAACTTCTTTATACAATTTTGAGATGTGGTCTCTGTATTTATTTTTTAATTAAAAATTGGGCTAGCCAAACTCCAAGTAAACCAGAAAACTCTGGTCTTAGAATTGTTCTGATAAGTACCAGACATAGGTGTCTTACAGCCTGTAAATGCTAAAAACTAAAATATTTGAAGAAGGACTGGTCTGGCATGATTGCAGTATAGATACAGGGAGTTCTGAAAATTGACATTTTAACTTGTGTCCAGGTGATCCTTTGGCTAATCATCAAAAGCATTATGCAGTTTAATACAAGTAGCTTTGAAGGTAAAACAACACAGTAGGTTTGAGTGGAACAGGAACATGTTTTTTCTAAGAATTTCAGACCACCCAAGGCTTTATGGATGTTTAAAATCCTTACATATGCTAGTGCTGTTAGTTACACTGATATCCTTCCATAAAGGGCTTGAAATGTGAACATATCTATGATGGGCTCAGATCATCCTTCTCCAAGGATAATATAAAGAACAAAAATAATAATTAAAATCAATTAATATTAGAGTGCATAAAGAACATATTAAGCATAGAATAGAAATAAAGTTCTGTGATGCACTGGAGGAAGCTGGATCCAAACTCAACTGTAGCTTTTTAGGATTAGAGTTGAAATGTTCAAGGACAGTGGAGGACAGTGGATCTTTCCTCAAGTACTGTATCATTGTTCACATATCAAAAAATCTGCAGTTTAGTCAGCACCTGAGACAAGTATAGTATGGAGCTTCAAGGCCTGTGACACTTTTCCTCAATGTAATTTCTGTGGGAGTTCCTGTCCCCTCAGACTAATTCACCAACTATCTGCTGGGAAGCAGGGGAGAAAGAGAGGGACAGGAAGAATACAGGGAGGGAGAGTGGGAGGGACGGAGGGAGAGTGGGAGGGAAGGAGAGAGACTGAGATCTCCTATAGTAGACAAAGTTTCTTTTTTAATCTCCACCCTGCCCTGCATCTTTTATTCTCCTTTCCTTGACTAAACAGCAAGGCTTAGAGATGATAATACTAGAATGAGAACATCAGGACAGCTGGTAAATAACATATTAAAACAATACTGTCATTAATTAGTTTCCTGAAGATCATGTCCGCAGATTTTCAAAATAAAGGGGAAAGATTCCCTTCAGCCCAAAGCTAAAGAATCAGATTTTCTGATAAGCTACTTTCCACAGCAAATAAAATTTTTCTAAACATATAACAATACAGCTCTTGATCCTCTGCTATGTTCACAAGACAAAACTTTTTATTGAAGGATATTAAAATCCCACATCACATCTACAGGAGTTTCTTATAAAGCCAGCAATGATAAAAAAAGACACTATAATATCATGTTAGGTCAATGCACACAATAATTAAATATTGCTTTTAAATAAATGGATCTCATTTTTTTTATCTGTATGGGCTATTTAAGAATCATTTAGCATTTTTCTTATATATAATATATACACAGAGAAATTTAATGGGAAAAGTGTTCATCATCCTTTGCAGATTATGTTAAGAAAAATAAGAGAAATTTCACCATTTACTGTCATGTAACGAATTATCTCATAGATGTGCACTACCTGCATATTATTTAACTTCTATCAATAAACACAAACACTGAATTAAAAATTTAAGATCCTGATGGATCTTAAATCCTCTGTCAAAAGTTATAACTTCTGAGCAGCAACTGGCAAACCAACAATTTTTTTCAACAGCTCTGAAAATAAATTCAGCCAAGGACAGTAACTGGTGAACCATGAAATTGTGCACTTAAGTGGTCTTCACACTGACAACAGAAATGCCAGATGAAATTTATATAGGCCTGCTAGCATCACATCTGCTGAGTCTTATTCTCCAGAATCTTCTTACCCAAAATCCATTTCCAATGCATATAGCAGTCTAATCATTTGCTGTATCAATGCCAGTTTTCAGTATCATATTGATCAAATTCTTTTTCCCTGAAGTTTCACCATCAGAAATTATTACCTTCATCCCACACTTTTAAAAGGAAGGTGGCAGCTAACAGTATGCATGAATGTTAGGAACAAATTGCCTACCTTGAGATTTGTTAAAAACTAACCAAAAGAAAAAGTCAAACAAAATATAAAACAATATGGTATGCAAAACTGGACCATGAGAGAAGATGCATTCTATAAAAAAAAAAAAGTATGAATACATACGTTAGATGTATACATTTGTATAGTTAGCAAATATGGTTTAGAAGATAGGAAAGTATGCTTGGTTTAGAAAAAGGTTTGATTATTTTGCCTTTAAGAAAAATGGTGATTGTTAGCATTGGATTCACTTCTTTTTAATTTTTATTGTTCACTTTAGCATTCACTTGGAAGGCAGGAAAACTTCACATGACTACTGGAAGAAATGCTAAAGTGGTATATACTTCATCAATCTGGAATAACACCAAGAAAATTCTCAATTCTATCAAAATGAGTGCTTCTTCAACTCATTCTACTGGATATATGCAAGATATGGAATGTTATATGTTAAACTACACAGAAACCTAAGACACAGTTTTGAAATACAAATTAATAATGCAGATGATGTGAGAGCACCCTCAGATAAAAAAAGCTGTAAACAGATCAATTGCAGAAAACAATACATACTGAAAAATATCTTCTCTCTTCATTACTCTCATGCCAATATTTAATGCTTGTAATAATAGCCAGTTTCACTTAAATGTAATTGCAATTTTCTTCAAGAACAATCTCTCCCCATATAAATTCACTAGTCACAAATCCAACTACCTGTTCTATAGTTGTGCTGCACAACTTTGACAAACTAAAGACTGAAGAGAGAAAAGCACAGATTTATATGTTTATAAATTTGTAGCATCTCATCTGGGCAACCACTGTGACAGCAGAGTCTCCTGCAAGCCAGAAACTCAATCCAGACACAGCAATCCGCCATTTCCCTCACTAAATGTGCACATACATTCATACCAGTGCACACCCACTTTGTCAACTGCCAAAGCAAGGTCACATATCTGAAAATGCTGTTCCAAATATTTAACCCAGTGGACCAGATCTAGTACAAATGACCAATGAATACTATTAATTTAAATTGGCTTATGCTGATTTATATCACCTGGAACCAAATCAATTTTGAAAATGTTTTTTCAGAGCAAATTTGTTAGAAAGTTTCCAGATCTAGCAAGCACAGAATAATGTTCTTCTTGGTGTATGTCCTCTCAATAAGTTGTCATCTGTGTATATAAAGATCCAAGTTAAAATATAAGCTCTAGGGGGAAGAAAAAAAAAGGTAAAAGAAGTAACTCCTTAGGTTTTCAAATTAATCTAAAGCAGCCTGGATCACAGTCCAGATTTAAATATTCCACTTAGAGAATTTTCATCTCTTTCTTCACACTAGAAAAACACGTAGAAAAGCCATCAAAGTGGCTGGTGCTCTTCCCACCCCAATAAAGCAAAATTTGTACTTAGCTTTTCATTTTGATAAAAATAAACTATTAAAATGAACTTTTTTCACACTTGCGCATAGCAAGGACAGCCCAAGTTATTGGCTGAAAAAACCATTACCCCTACAGAGTCTATATTTAGCCTGTACCTCTGTAATCCCTTGCTGGTGACTGGAGGTAGCTATCTCTTTCAGAGTATGACAGCTCTGTTCCCTGATTCAATAGCTGTTAAATCTAGTTTGTTTCCTCAGCAGATTTTGCTGTGTTGCTAGGTGAATTAAATGTGGAAAGCAATGTGAAGCCTTTCCTCTCTAAGTCCCAGCTGATTTGCAGGGAAGACAGGATAAAATCTCATATAGACAGCACAGTAATCCTTCCCATGAACAGTTTGAGTGCCCCTTGCATTACTCTTTCCCCCTTAAATAACCAAAAGCAGGGCAGTTACCATGGCCTCACTCCAAGGATGCTACTAAGCAACAATCTCTCTTTTTATGTATACAAATCTTCATAGTAAATTTCAATAAACCTATTAACCATGTGTCAACACCAGCAGAAAAGTATACAAACTGTTAAATTCCCTCCTAGCACATTCTTAGCAGTGTAGACAGGAGCTAGCTGGCACAGCAAGAGCTAGATAGCAAAAGTTATTTTCAAGAAGGGATGTCATTACAGCTGCATTACTCTCTGCAGATGATCACAATACCAATATTTTTTACGGCCTCATTCTGTAACAGCAAAAAGCCTGTTCAATGCTATTCTATACCAATATAAGAGAAGAGTAGGAAAATTATCATTATGTACCCATATTGGGCCTGGCAGTTCTACTGTTATTTTTTAAGAGTTGCCATTTTCACATTCATGCAAATGGGACACCGCAGCCAGAAAAGAGATACTGATGTAAATGAAACCACTGTCCAGACCGTAAGTAGCCATTATGATTCCCATTATTACTCACTAATAGAATTCAAATCTAAAAATACAAAGAATATCTTTAATTCTTCTAACTCTTTCACCTCCCCAGAATCTTTAGCAAAGGATGTATTTCTCAAGTTTCTTGGCACAGTCAAGTGAAGTCCATTGCCAGCTGTCAGAACAGCTCTCTAATTTTATTAAGTAGGAAAATGAGCTGCCCGATTCCAAAGAGACCAATAACTTACAACACAGTTTCCTTCTAGTTAGCATATGTTCACACCATCAAAATGTTAATAATTAATTTTTTTGGGGTACTTGTGGAAAAAAAAGCAAAAAAACCAATAATGGACAAGGTACCCATTATTTCAAGTAGAAGTTAGAGATATTGATGCCTGCAAAAAATATACTAAGACAAATCTGTTCCAGACCTTTGGAGAGTACATTCTCTCTCTGATTCATAGTAATGTTTTCATCCAGGAAAAAAAGCAAGTAAAAAACCCCAAGCACTCCCAATTAATATGGCATAAGTTTGCAAAGATATGTGTCTAGAATAAAGGTAGTTTTTACATTTAAATTATCATTATTTTAAACAGAACTGAAGTGATAGACAAAAAAGTTAACAGATATGCTAATTTATATTAAATATTCTTTTATGTTCTGATTTTATAAATGTGACTGAAACAGCTGTTCCTTACTGTGAATAGCATAATCATGTCAGTGCTATCACTATTTTGCAAGATAATTAATGAAATTTCATTATCTATAACAATGTCTTAGGTTGCAAATGCAAGATGTGGCCGGGTGTGTGTATTCTATTGCTATCTGTTAGATGTTGGGGCAGTTATCTTCTGTTAATTGGGCAGTTTTTCTTTATCTCTTCCACAACCCATCCTCCCTCTAGGAGATATCTTCTATCTATGGGCCATTGAGTCTCACTGCTACACTGATAAAATTACGTCATCCATTGTGAGATGCTCTGCCCAGAGGGTGGAGCCAAGCATTCCTACCTGGATATAATCTGAGATTTAGAACATCACAAGCAACCTTTTCCCACTGGATTCCCAGAGAAGCCGCTTTCTTCTCTACTGGACTCCCAGAGGAAGACCAGGCCCATCTACAACACCACTGGACCTTCAGAGGTCACCTTCAGAGGAAAACTACATCCTTCTGCAGGCTCACTGCTTCAACAGAACCACATCTGCCACTCCAGGAGGACTGCAGCCACCATTTCAATTGGACTGTACCAACACCCTGACCCACAGGGTGATATTCTGACTGTGTCAGTGTTGCTTTGTATTACTGATTTTTTTTTTTAATTATTTTTCCTAGAAAAGAGCTGTTATTCCTATTCCCCTTTCTTTGCCTGAGAGCCCCTTAATTTCGAAATTATAATTCACAGGGAAGGGGTTTACATTTTCCATTTCAAGAGAGACTCCTGCCTTCCTTAGCAGACACCTGTCTTTTCAAACAAGACAGTAACATTTATTTTAGGAAAATAATGCCTTCGAGGTAACCTGGTTTCCTACAACAGTAGACATTCATTTACTTTCTAATGAAACATGTTTGCATTCAAATTCTTACAAACATTACTGTCTAGACATCACTAACATTTTTACTGTGTCCCTTAAGAAGTTCAATGTCCAAAGTTTTCAAAGCTCAGAATTGAAAAATTTGATTGGAGTTGGACTTCAAAAAAACTAGTATGTAATACTAAAAACTGAAAGAAAAAAAATATTTTTTGCTATACCTGATGTCTAAATTTAAAGGATAATTGCTATATTTTTTTTTTTTAAGGATGAACAGGAAAATAAGAGCCACTTCATTTCATAGGAATGTTACAAAAACTAAAAAAAACATTCAGTATCAGATTTACAAGATAAACATGGGAGCTGAATGTACACATGAAAGGGTTTAATAATTGGTTTTATAAAAGAAATAAGATAATCTGTGGCCATTGCTTGTGCAACAAGAACATTCATGTTCACTGATTTGAAACTGCCCAGCATGATTGCTAAGCAAAGAAGAAACTCTATTCCAAAATTAGTATATTGTCAGTTATACTGTATCTATACATATATCTGTATATATGTATATATACATATGCAGTTACAGAAAGTTATAGAAGTTAATTGGTTATAGAAGTTACAGTTATTAAATATTTATGTGCATCCCTTTGACATGTATATAAATCTGCAATAGTCTACAAAAAAAAAAAAAAAAAAATCTAGCTGTTTTCCAAAACACAGCAGCCTGCTTTATACCAAATATCAGAGAGGTCACTGAGAAATTTTTCTTTACAAATCTTTAACATGATTGAATTTTCAAATCAGCCTGCAAGGATAACGTGCAAAAATATGCTGATGTTCGGACAGGATCAGAGAGTGATTCTATAATTCAGACAGACTGACAAGTAAATTCCAAACACCTTTAAGGTAGTTAAACTTGTAGCAAAATATAAATATTTGAAACAGAAAAGCAAACAAACAAATCAAAAACATAAAGTAGGAGAGAGAAAGCATTTAAAGATAAGTAAAAATATTTTTAAATTAGGTTTATCATACACTTTCTAATTCTAGAGTCACTTTCCACTGTCGTCTTGACTCTTTCCTATGGATATGCAATTAATCCACACAGCCATGGATTTAATTCCTGTACATAAATTTAGGTCTTAAACTGCATCTCCACATCTACCCATGGAATTTTCCACTCCTCCTTCCTCCATTGATTTAATTTTATATTCTGTATCATAGAAGGTCTCAGAAATCTCATTCAGATTTGTCACTGCCCGAAATTTACCTACTTTTTACTTAATGTGGAAGTTAGTTTCAAAATGGCCCTCACTAAATTCTTAAATCTCACCATGTCTTCAGAAATGGAAGCCTCTTATTGACATTTTAAACACGATGTCCTGTACTTGATTGGAAGATTAGCAAATCAGTCTCTCATTGCAGGGGAAAGAGAGGGGAAGACGACAATTGTTTTTCTCTGAAGTGAACAGGCAGTGATTAAATTTTAGTTTAAAACCTTTTGAATATGTCTGATTGCTGTCAGTTAATCTGGTATCCTATTTCAAGGTACAGCAGGTACTGGTGCTTCAGATAAAGACATGACACACCTTCAAGATTCATCCAGCGTATGTCCTTGTTTGCATTTGCAGAATCTTTTGACCCTTATGCAGGCCAGTGTCTGAGTCCCTGAGGCATATGATTTGATTTTCTTTACCATCTTCACTACAAAGAGCTACGTGTTAACACTGTAGAATTAAAATGGAGGTTAATGTTCCACTACTGTGTGTAAGCATAAAGACAAGGCATGAAGTGAAAGCAGAATGAGTTTATACATCATACTGAGAAAGATTATACATCCTTAATCACCTTGAACAGCACTTCACTGAAAAAACATGAAATTCAAATTTGCTACAGAGTAGAGACATAATTTCCTCTATAAGAGAACAAGAGTATTCTTTGTATAACACCACAAACATTCTTTTATATAACCACAGATTAAAGCAAGTCTATTTTGGTTCTCTAAATATTGTTGGGAGGAGGCAGTTTTTCTAGAAACACTAATGAAACTACCTTGTATTTTGTTGTGATGCTTTTTCCCAAACTGCTGTGAAGAAAGAACCTAGGATGCTCTGTTCTGTAAAATCGGCAGAAAGAAATTCTATTAACTTTGTCAAACTGAACTTTGCTGTTGATATAACTAAGTTTCTGCCTTATTCAGTCTTACTTTAATAACATTCACAGCATTCTGTTAATTCATTAACAGAAATAGGAAGGGCAATAATATATATCTGGCATTATCTTCACTGAGACACACCAGCTACATCACACTTTACAGTGACAGTCTTTCTGAATTCTACTTAAGGAATAAAATAAGAGATTAGTACCTCTTATCCACCCAAAATAATATTTGGGCCTATGTAATCTACCCAAATTTCATTACTTGCTTTTAATGTTTCAGTTTGAGTTCTATGAAATTATCATGCTTTCAATATATTTTTAAAATTACAAAAAAGCCAGCAAAAAGTGTCAGTGACTTCTGAAGTAAAGATAGTTCAAATAAAACCAAAATAAGTCAATTTGACATCAGTTCCATGTAACGACAAGGATATACAGCAACCAAAGGAATATTTTGAAAAAGTAGCTTGTCAGATTCTCTCATTTTAGAAAGCAATTGGAGTGAAATTCTTCTACTAGTCAAAAATAATAGCACAAGAAGGAGCAAAGCTGAGATTCAAATTTTTGGATCTTACATCCAGCAAGAATTCATTATGTTAATTTTTCTGCTTGAAGCTTGCAGTTCCTACAGTTTTAGCTTTTCACAGTACCTGCCAATAAAGTGTTTAAAACTGTTTTGAGATTGTGAGATTCTGAACTGTTTGTTTAGATCCTCAAGTGCACTGTGAAGCTGCATGTATTTCTATATAAACTGCACTATCCCACATTCCTAAAAAAAGCAAAAAAGCTATTGAATTTCCCATATAGAGGGAGCTTACGTGCTGGATTTCTGTCAGTGAATGAATCAACAGGCCTGGGAGCTACAGACTGCAACATATTGGAAGGGGTCTTAAGTGGAATTTGCCATTCAGCAAAACAACAATTATACAGTATGTGAGAGATTTTCCTGTCTTCAGTCTTGGTCTCTATTTCTGAACCACACTGGTACATTTTTCTGCTTGCTCCAATACTTTTGATTCCTATCACATAGTTTTTTCTTCAACACTATTAGGAGAGCAGAGTTCAACATGGAAATACTTCTATGAAATAAAAAACTCCAGAACAGAAGAGAATCTAACCACCTCTGGCTGTAGGCAGTTACAAGATATAATACAACAGCCTCTTCCCAGGTAGAGAAAGAAAATCCTGCATTGTGTAAACACTCTCTGATTACATGGTAATACCATACAAACCTAATCAAGATCAAGAAAAAGATCACTGGAAGCATAATAAGTGTGGAACATGGTGGGCAAACAAGGCTCCTATGAGGACACTGGCAACAAAACGTGACCAAGGAAAACTCACATTTGCTGCTAATAAAGGTAGGGGATCCAGTGATGAAGGAAGAAGACATAAACACATTAGTACTCATTTGCCTCTTCTGCCATTACAGGTGAGGTTTACTCTCAGTACACCTTACTGTACTTAATGGCAGCCTCAAGGTCTGAGGGAGTGAGGTATTACCCAAAAGAGTAAATCATGGAGGAGCATAAATTGATCAGACTGGAAATACCAGGTCCATAGGACTGCATGGGACTCAAGGACATTGCCAAACAACATTGCTTTGAGACTGCTTTCATCTTGGAGAGATTGTACCTGTCTAGCAATACTACTGTTGCTGCTACAAATGTAGTTTGTTTTCAGAGAGGGAAGGGAAATGAATAAGTGCTAAGAGTAAAGCCCAAGTCCAAAGATTTTGTGTGTAGGGCCAGACATACACAAAATATATCTCTCAAATGCCTTTTCCACTGTCTTCTAGTAGCTTGCTACCACTAGTCTGCATAATTGACAGAAAACATTGCCATGATATAACAAAAAAACACTGCAGAAATCGGTGCTCAGCAGCAACAAAGGGTAGCCTTTGCTCTCTAAAACAGTCCAAACAAAATGTTTCATCAACACTTTGGGCTGCCAGAGCATTAAGATTTCAGCAGCACAGAAACCTATGTAACAAAAAAACAAGATAGGTGAGTACATGATGTTAACAGAAAACTGAACCTTTCCTAGAAAGTGGAATAAATCCCACCAGGAAACAAGAATACCTATCCCTTTAAACCTAAACAGGAAATTTCCAGAAATTTTGAAATTACTAGGGGTTGAGAAAATACACAGGTTCCTAATCATGCATGTGTTCAACATTCCTCCTCTCTCTTAGGTAAGATCCCATGTCTGAAGTTCTGACAAAAACTGAAGTGTCTACAGTACTGACTTGCTACTGAAATTGAATGAATTTACTTCTTTCCAGGTTATGATTGTAATGTACACAATCTGCTTAATACTAAGCTTTCATTAATAATGAAACTGTAGTGCAGATTTAGGAACTTCAGAGCTGTATCAGTGGGATGGGGAAGAGAAGACGGTGAGCGGAAGAATAAAATGCCAAAAATGAAAAGTACCAAAACTGTTAAATTATAAATAAACAGGAAGGTCTTTGAAATAATATGCAAATAAAGACCCGTTGTTTTAATGAAGACACAGAAAAGAAAAAGCCTATTTAGATAAACTTGATACCCATCCATATATTATGCATGTCATCACACTGTTGACTATCACACATATGTGGTGTATAATAGCCAATTATTATACAGTTCAGGTTTTTGAATGCTGCCTTATCACCCTATAGAAAGAGTAATTATTATGTATTGGCTAGCTATTTCTACAAAATCTGAAATATTTATCAAAATATTTCATTTATCAAAATATTTGATTGGTCTGTGTAGATTACTTGCCAACTGTGAAATGTCAAATGTAATATAAAAGTTAGGTTGAAAAAAACTAACAACTTTTAAGAGCTTATACACAAAGTAAAGAATCTTGCATTGCTCTAAAGGTATTTCAAGGGTCATCAGTGTTTGGCAATAAGACATACTTCATATAAAGCCTTATTTCCTGAATTTAAAAGAATCCTGTCTTGTATTCCTGAGAACTAACATAAAACAAAAAAAGGAAGTAAATTTTCATATGCTGCCAGACTGTACACACAAATATTTCTGATAGAATGCATGAGGCCTGGCCATGTATTAACTGGCAGAGCCATGGTTTGGATCTTGATTCCTTTTCATTCAGTTCAGACAACTATGGAAGATTCATTTAAGTACTATGACAAAAAAAGTGTATATATTTTATGTACAGGAAACTTTTCACCTTTTTAATCAAATAATTTCCTGGTCCAATATTTATCCAATAATTTTATCCAATAATTTTCTGTCAGTTGACAACTTTATGCTTTTGACAATTCCACTTTATTAACCAGGAATCAGGTATAACTTCATCTTCTTAAGTGTATGTGTGAGCAATTTGAAAAACATTCTAAATTTAATAATTAGACAAAACTGATAATTCACAAGAACAGAAAAAGAAAAAAGAGTGATTGTTTCTTACCTAAACTTCACCAAGGCTTTCAAGGCAGTGCTCCAGAGTAATCTCAGAGCCATGTTCTGAAAATACAATCTGGATGGATGGACTCCAGAGCATAAGTTGGATGGGTAGCCTGTGACTCAGTACTGGAGCATATACTGTTTAATTCCTTCACCACTGATCTTGCCAAAGGGATGATAGAGATGGGGCTCTTCAGCCTGGAAAAGAGAAGGCTCTGGGGAGACCTTATTGCAGCCTGCCAGTACTTCAATGGGACTTATAAAGAGGGGTAGAGTGACTTTTACACAGAAGATAGGACAAAGGAGAACAGTGTTAAAGAGATTTAGAATAGATGTTAGGAAGGACTTCCCTTCTGTGAGAGAGCTGAGACCCTGGAACAGATTGCCCAGGGGGAGTGGCAGATACCAGATCCCTGAAAATATTCAAGTTCAGGTTGCTTGGGCTCTGAGCAACCTGATCTAGTTGAAGATGTCCCTACTTAGTGAAGGGGGTTGGACTAAATGACTTATCTGTTAGTTCAACTTTTGTTTCAATTTCAGTCCATATAGATAAAGGGGATTATTTTTAATAGTTCCTGACATAAGTTTTCTTCCATCACACATTTGTCTTAAAAAGAAATAAGTTATTTAGAAACTAAGCTATACTTGTTTTGTGTAGAGTTGTGTTTGCACTGTATATCCCCTCATGGTTTGTCCCTCCATATCCCTTCTTTCTCTCTGTTTGGTTCATCCCAGCTTTCCCATCAGTACCTGTATGTCCATCAAACCCCAACCCATCCCCCTGTCTCCCCCCAGGTGATGTGTCCATCACCTGGTGACCACTCCCCTTTGTCCAGACCCTTCTCCCAGGGTCAGGTAACTGGACCCTGGCTGGGACTCCTCCCCCACCCCCTCCTCAGTGGTCACTCTGAGGCCTTGCCCCTAGAGAGCCACTCCCATTGGCTGTTTGGATTTCTCCACCCCCCCTATATCTGGCTGGTCTGGGCGGGGACGCATCCTCTCTTGCTTGGGACTCCCTTCAAGGTGACATATGCCTTGGGATTTTCCCGGGCTCTCATTAAACTTTGGAACTAATCCTGAGGGAGAGCGCCTCTTTCTTCGCTTGTGGGACTAGCTCGTCTTTGGACTCACGTGGGGGCTTCTCCAGGCGCCCCGGGATTCAAGGAGAAGCCCTTCCCTCTGCCCGCCTCACCCCAACTGCCCAGCTGGCCGGGCTCCACAGGGAATCTGACCTGTGGATTCGAGGGGGAGACGCAGCAGTTTTGGAAAATCAGAATGATGAAACTGAAATAAAATAACCAGTTAAATGTTACAGAGAATATTAAGAATCGCATGAATTATGAACATGTACAAAACAAATATGAAAACCTTTAGACCAGCTGTTAACTAGCATTTCAAAGCCAAAAGAAGTGAGTTCATAGAATAATGCACCAGATGGAAGAAATATGTATACCCAGGGAATAACTGTTTCTTCATCTGCAATTCTAGCTTACTTTCAGACACATACTTATCACCACTGAAGAAAACTTCTTCACTCTGTGTAACACCTCAAAATAAAGTAGTATTCTTTATGTCCTTGTAATTTTTTGCATATTTTTTTCCTTGTCATTTTTTGCATATTTTTTTCCTTCAGTGTATAGAGGAAAGTAGTAGGTAAAAAAATAGAAACAAACTTGAGGTACCTAAAAAAAATCCTATATGCTTTCTTATTTAGCTTATGTCTGCACATGATCAAATCTTATATGTATTATTTAATCATGAATTCATATTGGGGTCCTTATCAATGAAACTAATAGTTTTTGAATATAGCTTCTGTTCAACATTGATGATTTCCTACATTTGGATTATTTTGGATGGGTAAAACTACACAGAAATTACTTTAATTAGCAACTATAAAGGATATGTCAGGAAACTTCTCCAGTACATGCCTAAATACAAGATACATATGCTGAAAATGGTGCTGTCAAACAACGTACTTAACTGAAACCTGATAGACAAAGTTGTACCAATATGAAATGTGCTAATAGGAAATAAAGATGTTTCAGATTAGCTCATTAACACAGAACAGAAGGATGTTTTAGTTTTCATTTTCTCCAAACATTTAGAAGATGGAGAAAGAGCATTTGGTTTGTGAGGTAAGGTTTTGGTAGTGGAGGAGCCACAGTTTCTGTGCAAAGCTGCTGGAATCTTCCCCCAAGTCTGATAGAGCCAACTCCAGCTGGCTCCAAGACTGGACAAGGTTGAACCCAGCAGAGACTGAGGCAGTGCCTCTGGAATAACAGCTTTAAGAAGGGAAAAGAAGTTATTGCTCAGGAGCAATCGCAACCAAAGAAGAGAGGATTGAGAAAATGCCAGAGGAACAACTCTGCAGATACCAAGGTGAGTGCAGGAGGAGGGGAGGAGGTGCTCCAGGCTGTGGAGCACTCATTCTCCTGCAGTCCACAGTGAAGACAATGGTGAGGCAGCCTGTGCCCCTGTAGCCCACGGAGGCCCATAGGGGAGATGCTGGTATCCACCTGCAGCTTATGGAGGACCCCACACTAGGGCAGGGGAAGAGTGTGAGGAGTCCACCTCATGCGGAGGAAGGAGACAAAGAGACAGCAGGTTATGAACTGAACAGAATGCCCATTCCCTGTCCCCTGAAACACTGAAGAAGAGGATGTCGAGAAGCAGGAATACAGTTAGGCCCAGGAAGAAGAGAAGGGTGGGAGAAAGGTGTATTTAAATTTCGCTTTATTTCTCATTATCCTTCTCTGATTTGAATGGTAATAAATGCAGCAATTTCTCCCAAGCAGAGTCTTTTTTGCCCGTGATGGTAATAAGTGAGTAATCTCTCCCTACCCTTATTTTGGTCCCCAAGCCTTTCATTATACTCTTCGCTGTCCAGCTGAAAAAAGGAATGTTAGAATTACTTTGATGGGCTCTTGGGATCCAGTCATGGTCAATACTACCATATACATAGAAATTAATTTTCTATATGTAAAAACTGTACATGGTCCTCAGATGCTGAAAATCCATCTAGGTCATGATTTACAAAACCGTAGGATACTGGCTATTTTTTTGTGTACTAGGTGCTTTAGACAAAAACTTTTTCACATTAATTTTAGAAAATGTGTGCATATACTCAGAAATATTACTCCTGTGCATATATTACTTTATCCTAAATCTCAGGAACCAATCAAACTATTCATTATTTGGCTTCATTTACTGTGGGGCAAAAAGTGCTTTCAAAGATAAAACTTCATGATAAAAACTATAGAAAACAGAGTGTGATGTAGACATCAAACACTAATGTATTTTCAATCAGTATTTCCTTCAACCAAACATGAATTCCTTTGTTGCTGGTATACATTTTAATGCCACAGTAAGGTGAAGTTAGTACACAATATATAGAGATTTAAAAAAGATGTGTTTTTGTGTTTTGTGCTATGACTGTAATGATTTTGCATAATCACTGCACCAAGTTGTGGAAGAGACAGAAAATTAATAAAACCTGCCGACTGCACAGAGGATAAAATCATTGCTGTGAATTTTCAGCTGTGCTGTACTAGGTTATTTACTGCACACTACAAAAACAGAGGATGTTTAGCTCAGATGCAGGCAGAAAATAAAGGCCTTCTGAGTCCAGATGTCTTAACTGTGATGAAAAGATAAAAGTTGAATTTTGAAGTGTTAATATTTTATTTCTAAAATATTTTAATTATAATTTTTCACCCCCTAAGGCACTTCCCTTTCCTGTTTCCTTTAAAGCAACCAGATGGTTGAAATTTGTGGAACAAGAGCTATTTGCACATTTCAATCCTCAGTCTTCACAATATTCTGTAGAAAGCATAACACTGTTACTTAAGAAGATAATAGTGCTGCACATACAAAATTACCCTTGTGGAAAGGGAGGTAGCTAGGAACCTGACAGTTAAATTAATTTCTCCTCTCCTTGCAGACTAAAGCTTAAGGAATAATGAAGGAAAGCTTGCTTTCCTGAACAACCTGTAAGAGACTTCAACAGGAGCTAGTACAGCAACAACATGAATGTATAAGAGTTTTCTAAATTACTCTAAAATCTACAGAAACACTGTCAGGAGAGCCAAAGTCACATACAACTATGCCATAGTTTAGCTGAGGTTTTAGGGCATGGGTTGGACTCTATGATTTTTAGGTCTCTTCCAACCTAGCTATTCTGTGAATTCCCTGAATTCTGTGAACTCACAGATCAGTGTGAGACCCTCTCTGTAGTCACAGCTGCAGTGCATAGGGAGATAAAATGTATTTATACAATCTTTGAAAAACATAAAGGCAGGCAGCAGCTTACATTGAATCCTGGTTAATTCCTAGATTCAGAATTATCTGTGATTGGGAAATAAGTAACACTGTTAGGAATTGTCATAGCTGTATTTGTACCTGCCATGAATGAGTGTTTTATTCTGCACAAAGAACTGGCAGCAAAGGTACTGGCAAAAGCAGGCTTACAATAAAAGTGAAAGCATGAAAAAGTTTGTTGGCAAGGTGCAAGCTATTACTTACTAGATGATTAAATCACACAGGGAAAAATCAGACTAAAATCTGAAATTAATAAATCTAAAACTAAATTATCTGCATAGAGGCTGGGATGGAAAGGGTTTAGGATAAACAAGAGTAAGGAGACCTACCCATTGAGTCACAAGGTTCAGGGTGGAAGATTTTGCCAAACTTTGCCCTGAACTTGACCAACAATTTAGACCAAAAAATTTAAGCGGCACCTATACTTAACACCAAAGTGATAGCTGAATTGACACAATTTAACCAAAAATTCTGTAGAATTGACTAGCACTACAATACCTCACTTACAGGCCTAACTTGCTTACAAATCTGATATATTTAAGAATCTAAGAGAGTAACATTCATAGTACATTTGCTATGTCATATTCACATTCAGACACATACAGAATAAAGGAGTATGTACAAGGCTCCATAGTCAGCATTCAACAATGAACTTTAAATTATATCAAACTTGGGAGTTCCCTGTCTCTGAGAGGAGTCCCATTCAGAGGGAGTTTGCTGGTCACAGCCTGCTGCAGTCCAGCAGAGCTCAAAAGGTCCCACTTAGGACCACTGTCGATAGGGCCACAAGAGACTTGGCTTTACGCAGAGTAATTTTCCATCCTGGCCTCAATCCAGGTCAGTAACTTTCTTTGAAAGTTCTATAACAAAAATGTTCCACTTGGGTTGTTATTCAGGCAAGAAAAATAGGTTTCCAAGGCTGTTTGTTAAAAAGCAGGATCTCATTAGACAGCAGAAGCTCCTGGCAGCCGACAGTGTTTCTGCTGAGCTCAAGAGGAACTTAGGCCAGGTGCTGTTTGTCAAGACTGAGGCCTAATGAGCATTTCTGAGATAATAGTACAGCTCAAGGAAAGGAAGGAATGTACCACCACAGGACCTTACTTCAGTCAAGAGGTGAAATCCAACTTCCTTGCTACTCACCAGATAAAGAAAAAGTCTTTAGAGGATCCTAAAATTTATCTTGGTCTAACAATATTGAAAACAACCCACAACTATTTGTACACACTATTTTTACAACAAATATACAAAGTTAGCCTTTGGAAGGGAGGTGGAGAAGAAAAATAATGTAGCTGTGACCACATCATGATTTGGATATCTGTCCTTATAGAACAGTCCTCTATTTTAAATTAACTTCACAGTCACTCAGATATAGGTCAAATATATCCTCATCTATACATGTTTAATGCAAGGGTTCATGCACTGCAAAGAATAGTTGGGTCTATGCTATCTTTTCCCAACAAACAAGTGCTTATCCACTGCAATGTACATGACTGACATCCATCCCTGACCACATATTCCATTACATGATGCTTATTTTAATATCACTCAACACATGTAGGACAAGTCACTGAGGCTGTTTCCAGACCATCTTGATGTTATGTTTTAAAGTGTAATATGAGTTGCAATCTGCCAGACAGGAGCATTAGGCCTGCTATAAATCTCACTGTACTGCTTGATTTCCAGTCCCAGGATGCAGAATAGGTCAGTCTAAATCAAGCCTGCACTACCAGCTGCTGCTAAGTCCTTTGTGAGCTCTCTGCACTGGGAAAAATTAACCAGAAGGGGACAGTGGACATATATAGAAATACAAATTATTCCATGCACATGCATCTAAAAATAGTGGTGTTTTTCCTGTTCATTCTCTCAGGATTTAGCAGTGTCCCTACAAAAACTTTCTGGCCTCCTATGTGATACCTACTACCTCCACTCCACTTAAATTCCCCTGATGAAGCAACGGCCAGAGGTAGCACAACAGATTTTCATTACAAGGAACTGTATTAATGAAAATCTAGTCATTAAGGAATACAAAAACCTCAAGAGTGCTGTGACATTTTCTTTAGACACATCAGAGAATATGGGCCAAAGAGGCTGGTGTAACACTAACAGTGTCCCACTGAAATACCAACTTCTTTCTGGCAAGGTAAAAAAAAAAAAAAAAAGAAAACCAGAATAAAACATTTTATTCTTCACCCTCAAATTATCCACATGTCACCTATTCCAAACAAAAAGAAAAAAAAAAAAAAGAAAAAAAAAAAAAGACTAAACAACAAAGATGCATATAGTTTCATGGATCACAAATTCAGGCTGGAGGAACTCAAGAGGTCCCTAGTCCAACTGCCCAGAGATAGCAAGGCCAACTCTGAGGTCAGACTGATTGCTCAGGGTTTGATCCAGTCTGGTCTCAAAAAGATGGAGTCTGAACAGTCTATCCCACTCTTTGACTGTACTTAGGGTGAAAATGTCTTTATAGACAACCAAAATCTCTTGTATTACTTGTGTCCATTATAGTTTTTTTCCTGCCATGCAAAAAGAACCTGCAAGTTGCTGTTTGCATGCCCGCAAAGAGCCCAGTATCTGATATATTTTGCATGCAGTTCATGTCAAAAAACAGTCATTGTATGAAATAAAGTGAAGTTTTTGAAATACAAGTCAAAACTTTAACACTTTCAGCTTGTGAAAAGAGAGTTAAGAAGTATCTCACCTTTTCTACCCATTAAGTTATAGGAGACATACCCTGGCTTTTGCAGTGTCCCTTATCCAGCAAGAATACATGGAAAGCATCAGCCAAAGCCCCCCAGGAAAGACAAACAGAGAAGTACCAAATTTCTGAAGACAAATTTGCCTGGCTTAAATATTCAATTTTTCTGAAATTAGAGCATTTACAAGCACTTCAGCTTGGAGTCAGAACAGCTATAGAGGAACTTTTGAAGCTTTTTTATAACTCACACACTCTCCAGTGTATTCTTTCTGGTTTAAACACTGAATTCCCTTCCAAGAGAAATAAAACCCAGCAACAATCCGACATGAACCTGGTGCAGACATTTGCTAGAACTACTTCACATACATCCCTTTCTCAGCATAATCCTTTAGGCTCTTCATAAATATTAATTTACAGAGTACCCAAGGGGCATCGTTTTTTTGGGGTTTTTTTTTGCTATGAAAAGGAAGACAGACAGGGCACCTATTCCCAATTTCACAAATAAAATCTTCAGCAGAGCAAGAAACTAAACATACATGCCTTACTTGCTTAAGCAAACTGTAGTTCAACAGTTTCTTTTCTTTCCAGACCACTCTACTACTCAGTTGGCATGATCTTTTGGAGATCGTAGATCAAATGTTGACAAAGAGACAGGATGGGGAAGGAGTTCTCATCTGGGAAACCAGAGGTCATGCTCACTGGCAAATGATTGGTACAATGCAATATGGACTCCAAGTACCTCCCAAAAGAAATTTAAGACAAAAAGCCAAATGTTCATCTGATCATCCCTGAATATGCAAGCCATTTGTGCAGGTGGAGTTTATTGTAGTTTGTTTGGGGTTTCTGAAAGTTTTTTGCACTTGAAAAATGGTTTGAACTTGGAAGAATAGACATCAGCATTTAAAAAATTCAATAAAAATCATCATAATAAAAAAAAATCTTATTCTATGCTAAGTCTTTCAGCTGATATAAACAAATTAATATGGATATGTTATTACAGAGGTTTTCTTTTCTAATTTAGAAAAAAAATTCTGTGTATGGAATTCAACTTCTATTATTGTTTAACTTTCAGAGAAAAAAAATGCTATAACCAGCCATTAAAAAAAAAAAAGGATGCTTGATCAAACAGTGACAGCTAAGTTAATTTACTATTGACATAGTCTTGTTTACAAAATTTTTCCACATATTCATGTGAAAGTGAGACAGCATCGTGTGTGCCAGTCTTTCACCCTCATAAAGGGATTTTTATTCTGAAGACTCTTCTTCTTAGAGTTATACAGTTGATATTTTCCTGCTTAGCAGATGAAATAGAGAGGGAAGATGTGTATCTTGATGTAACTTGCTTCCCTCTTCATCTGGACAGGAACGAGAACACATAATGAGAAGTTGCAAATCAAGATAAATACAGGAAGGGATCACTCATCAGTTACAGTCATGGGCAGAACATCGCTTAGTTTAGTTTATTGCCAATCAAATTAGAATAGGACAATGTTGGAATCTGTGATATTTAAATGATCCCGAGAATGTAGAAAGTCTCTGTCTTTCTGCCCTGCAGCAAAAGAAGTCGTAATTAATCTGTGCTGGTTTTCAAGGTTGTTTATTCTTGCTTATCTCTAACATGTTCTGCTGCCCTGCCACAGGTCTGTCCTGCAGGACAGCGTGTGGGGCTCTGCCCCTCAGTGGGATGTTACAAACATTATATACCAGAAACTACGTGTGCTAAATTTACAATAACTATCACCTACATTGAACAGTGTGTCCCCAGTCTAAACCAATTGAAAAATGCCAACACTACAGTGAAACATGGAAGACATGAAGAAGAAGGACAAGGCACACCCAATTTTCCTCCATCATGTCACCTTTGAACCCCTTATCTAGAATCCTAAAATTCTACTTTTGCACCCATGCCACACTTAATTATTACTTATATCAAACACTCAGATTTTGTAATTCATCTTGTAAGATGGAAAACTCTTTTCCATGGACAGAGATCAGAGACAGTGTCTCTGCGGGCTCTGTCCAGGGGGGTTTCTGACCCCCTGCCAGGGTCCCAGATTTTCCAGGGCAGCCAGAGGGATGTCCTGGATTCCCACAGGACAATAAGAAATAAAACTAACAAACAAAAATAAAACTTAAAAAAAACCCCATTCTTACCATTCCTCTTTCTTCCCATGGTTAACTTGATTGCTGATTTTTCTACCTGGTTTTCTCCCAGTGGCACAGTAGGACAGGTAGTGGGGGCTGTGGTCAATTCAGCATATGCTCTCTTACCACTCCTTCATTCTCAAGGAAAGGACTCCTCACACTCTTCCCCTGCTCCATTGTGTAGATCCTCACCCAAATGTGAGTCCTTCCCATGGACTGCAGAATGGGTCCCTTCCATGGGGTGCACTCCTTCAGCAACAGGCTGCTCCACAGCGGGTCCCCTGCAGGGTTAAAGTCCTACCAGAAAACCTGCTTCAGCATGGGCTTCCCACAAGCTCACAACCCAATTTAGGCATCCAGCTGCTCTGGTTTGGAGTCCTCCATGGGCTTCAGGTGGATCTATGCTACACCATGCAACCTCCATGGCTGCAGGGGGACAGTCTTGGTCTTCACCACAGCTTCAGTGCCTGAAGCACTTCCTCCACCTCCTTCTTCACTAACCTTGGTGTCTGCAGAGCTGCTTCTGACATATATTCTCATTCTTCTCCTCTGTTATTATTCCAACAGTAGATCGGGTTTTTTTTCCTACTACTGTCTCTGATGGATTCGGCCTTGGCTAGGGCTTCCACTGCTGTTGTTCTTCTTGGCTAATAGCTGAGGTTCAAAAAAAGTTCACAGTACTTCAGCACAGAAATGCAACATTTTAGGTATAGGAAAGTGTTTTAAGGTTTCTGCATTCTCCTAAAGTCCTGTGTTCCTTCATTCCAGAGAATATCATCAGTGTAATTCCAGAAAGCAGTGTGCAAAACTGCAGAATACCAGCAGCAACTTTCAAGTACATTTCAGACATGACTCAAATTGCTCTATAAGAATCTGTTAAAATAAAATAAAAACTCCAACATATACAACAACTTTCTCAAAGAACTTAACCTCCGGTAAAATAACTTCTTGAACAAAAATCTCCATTAAGCCTCTCTGCTTTTAGTATCCATTAGCAGAGAAAAGAATGTTAAAAAATATTCACATAATGGCAAATCTGAAAGTTTTTACTTGGGTGTTTTAAGCAGTGTACTACTGACTTTCAGTCTTATAGTTCAATTTTTTCCCTTCCCTAATAGCTTTGCTATGCAGAAGAACATGTTTTTCAGTGAGGAGAGGAAGGGTTGCTCTAAATATATATACACATACATTTACATGCCTTGTTATACACAGATAATTTATATTGAAACAGCTATCTCTGCCCACTGTTTGGACAATCTACCGTAATGGTGAGTTACAGTTATTCATACAGAGATGAATTTTGCAGTTACAGAGACAGTTTCTTGTGCCTCTATTCTCATTTTATGCCTCTTTACCAACAGAATATTTTAAACAATCATATAAGCAAAAAATTAAGTTGCATTATTATGAGACAATGTAATTTCAGAGTTTATTAAAAGAACATTTCTGAAGATTCACATCCCTGTAGGCAACAGCTGGTGATAGAAAAGGAGCAGCTGGTGGTTCTCAACAGCTGGTGATAACAACCATTGATGAGAGATACTACTTTTTTTGATAAAAAAGAAAAACACTTATACTGCTTCTGAGCACTGAGACAACTACACTGGCAAAAGGAGTCAAAAGTGTTTGCTTGCCTTATAGATTCGGGGCATGTATACCACTGGGAACAGAGTAAGAACTGACAAAAAACCCCAACAAAACAAAACAAAACAACAAAACAAACAAAGGAACTAATTTGAGTCCAAAACCAACACTAGTTTGGGTATAACGACAGAATAGTTGTGTTAACATAGCATTTTGACAGATGGACTTCAGTAATGATTAGATACCTAATTTTGTGATAGGAAGATTTGAAGTTGCCATGCCTTGGATTATTACACAAACAAACTTCCTTAGAAAGGGTTTTCATACATCTGCTAAGTCCTGATATATTTGCAGGATAAGATTCCCTTATCAAAGGTGGCAAAGCCCTGCAATCTCTTTTGAAGGCCCTCAGACTACATGTTGCCATTTCCTCACCCTCTATATAGAAGATCAGTAATGAGTAGTAGCCTGTGGGCCACACCAGGATTGGAAGTTTCCTTGTGACATCCTTACCCCATGGAGGCAGCAGATCTTCCTACTGGTTGGGCCCATTTAGTCAACTTCTTGCTTCACAACTGGTATCCTCCTCCTTGCTGGGGGATGGATAGAGGATCCCCTTGATCTTGAATTGTTTCTGGTAGCTGCTCCTTCTTTAGGGAGGCCCAAGCATGGTCCCATCAGTCTATCTCCTTCTCTGATTCTCTGATGCTTCTGAGCCTTTCTACTTCGTTTCATATCTCCACTAGACTGAGCAGCTTGTCCACCTAGTCACATCTGATGCAACTTCCACTGCTACAACCCACTGAGAGGCATGGGCATACCCTGTAGCCTGAAGCTCGAATGGCTACATAGAGTTTTGCATGTTTTTCATGGTTTTTTGTGAACTCTGTCTGGGTTGCTCTATTTTTTCAATGACCTCAGACAATACCTCAGAGAAGACATAATATTTGAGCTCTCTTGGGGAATGTAAGGACCAGCAACCGAGCTAGCTGCTCTTGCTGCAGTACTTTGCCCTGCCTGTGCAATTGGACTACCACTTGCACTCCCTGGAGCCATTCAAATGCTCCTGGCAACACCCCTTCTTTGCCCAACTAGCTGATGAGGTGTGCCAGATCCTGAGGGGGCCTTGGGTTGCTGCTCCAGTTGACATTCAAATAACATTAACCCAAATTCCTAACACCACAATGATCGTGGGAGAAAAAGCATGCCTCCTCAAAGTTTCCATCCCCTTTGTAGCACATTTTTAATCCACAGAAAGCAATTTAGTCTATAATTAACATCCTAAAACACCCATCTTGTTAGTATTGGCCCACATGCTCTGTCTTTTAAGAGTTAATCTGCCATTCAAAGATTTTTTTTTACAAACAAATAAATTACGTTTTAATGGTTTAAAACAAACAGAAGAAATAAAGGTTAACTAAAAGTATGTAAAGAAGAAAGCTATTACTAAGGGCAAAATGTCATTCTTTTGAAGCACAGAGCCAAGCCAAGTGTCTTGTCAAGCTGAGCCAGGCTGAGCCATGATGGGACAGACTGGATGTCCTGGCTCTTGCTGCATGACAGGATAAAACTCTTCAACAGAGAGCTTGGCTGCTCTGCTCTTCCTAACAGAGATGGAAAATTCACTGTTAACCACTGAGTTCTACAGTGATGCTAGTGAGATCCCAGTTTGAAGGCAAAGGGCTGCTGAGAGATGAAACAGGGCTCCCCTGGACTGTGGGAGTTCCAACACAGGTACAAATATCTATGGTCTCATTTCAGCCCACATCTTCCCATCTCCAGAGACTTCTCTGCCTATGGTCTTTGTCCTCCACAGGAATATTTCAAACACAACAGTTGTAATGTAATATAACTCTTTGAGCTGGAGATGACTCCCCATCAGAAACAAATACTCTCCGAATATTGTTGCTTCCATTCCCTGCCCACTGCTACCATTCTGATCTCTTGTGCTCTCAGACAAAAATAAAAAATTCAGCAGCGCCCTGCTTGGCTTCCTGAAGGTTCTCAAGAGCTGGGTGTGTATGTTGAGTTGCTAATCCCTAAGTCCTACCAGTAATCCTCTCTGCTGTGCCCTGGCAGCATGGCATTCCAGAATCTCATCAGGAGATTTAATGGAAGGGAGACCAAAGGAAAGCTGTTCCATCAGCTAAAACAAACCAAGGGCTTCAGTTTACATGGCTTGCCCAGTGTCAGATTTCAGCACAGAAGACTCTGGACTAGGGAGCCCTCAGAGCTGAAAGGTGGGAGGAGACTCGGTGTGTAAATAGCAATGCAATTTGGGAGAGAGAAGGAAAGGTCAGAGTGTATTTAGAGATACTGTGTAATCTCTATGTTACATCCTGTATTTCCCTAATCATAAGAATGCACTGCAAGTGTATGGCAAAAGTAGCCCCTGTGCTGGCCAGAGGTGATCCACATTCACACACACACATCCCACTGGGTTTGAAGCAGGATCCCAGGGGAAGTTCAGTCTCTCTTTCTGCAGTACAGATAAGGCTGCACATCAGCAAGCTATGAGAGCACCACAATGAATTCCACATGGGAGCTGAGAAAGCACATGAAGCAAAGAAACTCAGAAAGGCTGCAGATGGTTACAGACATGGAGCATAGGCCTCTCAAGGAGCAGAATGTCATCATCAAGGGTGCTAATACACAAACTGGCAATCAAGTGTCTCTGAGAGAGCCTTGCTGGAATAGGTAACCATGGTGCTGCTGTCACAGCCTCAGCTGGTGATGCTCCAACACCCACAGCAGCCAGGAATCTGCAGACCATGCCTTCCTGCACCCACTCATTACTTAGCCATCCTGGAAGAGTGAAGATTAGGGTGATGCTACATGCTCTGCAGTTCAAAGTCTCCTGCATCCATCATGTCAGGGCTTGCTCCGTGGTTCAGCAGGGGTTCAACCCTCCCCTGGTTCAATTGTAAGTCACTTATTTTGGAGATATTTTCAGATATTTTTCAGGACAGGACACAATCTTAACATTTGTTCTCTAAATCACGTGGGGATAGCTCATCAAACCAAATACAGACAATAAAAGTGAACTACTCAAAACTCACTTAGGTGGAAAGGACAACTCATGTGCATGGAAAGGACAACATTATTTTGCAGAAAACCTCAGCCATTTGAAAATTTGTTAGCTCCAAATCAAATAAAAAGAAAAAAAAAAAGAAAAAGCAGTTGCATTATTTTCTCCATGATTCTACAAAACGTTCCACTGCAAAATCTCAAAATTACTATATTCTTCTGCCATATTATGATCACTTCAAAGTAGTTCCATTGTGACAACACACATTTTAATGTTAATTTATATTAAAATAATTAATATATTTAATTGTTATCATTGTACAGACCACACAGATTAAATATTAATATTGCCTTTACAAAATCAGAAAAGATACATCAGTAAATATATTTTTCTGGGTGTTTTTATACACACATAATATACAGATATACTCACATAAAATGCATATATATATATGTATATATGCATAAATAAACAAATCTCCATATATATTCACAAAACTCCATTAAAATAAGTTAATTTTTCAAACATGGCATTTTCTAATGAAAAACTGATTCAATTTTTTTTAAAGAAAGCAATCTGTTTTCATAATGTTCTTATTCAGATATACATCCCTCCCACAACTGCCCCTCCAGTGTCCACTCAGCCTGCATCAATATTCATATCTCTCTCTAATCATAAGATGAGCTCCCTGAAGGCCTATAGTAGTTAGGTTCTCTTTATATGACCATTAAAATAGATAACTGGTTTTGCCATTAAGCGTCTCTCAGCCTTCTGTGCAGTTATGCAGAAGTGCTTATGGTCCAGTTCCTAACAGGGAATCCACTCTGACAGAGCTCTAGAGAAGCATTTGGGGTAGTATCTTGCCAATAATGCTTAGAAGCAGAAAGTTAACAAAGTCCTTCAGTGAAAGTTAATTTAGTTATAACCTTGAGTCAAAACCTTACTGAAGAAATACATTAGAAAGAAATCTTAGCTTAAATTAATTCAACCTGAAAGCTCAATAGAGACGTATTAACATTTGTAGCTAGACAAATCAAAGCAGGGAGGCTTTTGGTAAAAAGAAGCACTAATTAAGACACAAAAAAGAACTCCAGAAATTTTTCTAACCTAGAAAACTTCCAAAACCTGTGGTGGAGAAAACAAAGTATTTTATATCAACAAACATCAATCAGTAAAAGCTCTTTTTTTTAACAGAACTGTTTTCATGAAGACAATCATCTATTATTTCTTCTTTCTTTCCCTCTGTTTCTTTCTCTGCTTATTATTTTTTCAAGAAGTTTTTCATCTCACTCACTTTGCCCTTCTTTTCTTTCTAATTTCATGTGTTATATCTGCTCTGCAACTCTCCTGCATGAAGCCTTTCTTACATTAATCAACTCAGTGATAACCAACTTTCTTATTGTAACCACACACATACAGGACAGATATCTAAGGGCTATTATAAGAAGATGTAGGATAAAAGGTAGCAAGGCCTTCATACCCCTCTAGTTAAAATGAAAAGTCATTTCTGTGAGAGCTTTGATGTCTAAGATGCTCGTGCTTATATTCAAACCTTTTAATTTAAACTAGAGGAACATGGCCAATAGTTGGAATGTTTTCCTCTGGTGATCTGTGAACACATTCTGTCACATTGTTTTTGGTAAAGCCTCGGTTCCTTTTACTTCAGGACCTCCTATTTAGCTCCAGCTCTTTCAAAATTTAAATAAACCAAATTTTGGAGTTAGACTTCTGAGATTATACTATAAAAATAATTGCAGGGACAAATAAATGCCAGTGCTACATCAGAATATTACTGGGACATGTTTTTAAACATAATCATTAAGTATCAGGTGTGAAGAAACTATTATTATACATTAGTCAGTCATGAACTGAAACAGTGATTTTTTTACAGATACTAAATGATTGGTTTGGGTAGTTTCTGTTGTTACTGCTACAAGATTACAGTATAAGCAATGATTTTGGATCATCACAGTATTTCAAATACTGCTTTTATGAATGTTACAGACATCTTTAGTACATATTAAAGAATCTACCATCTAACATGAAATAGACTCCACCAAAAAAAGTCTCCACCACAGGAGCAGCAAATAAATGATGTTTGGCTTTCATTAAATTACAAACAAGTTACTAAATATACGATGCCCAAAGGGTATAACTTCTAGTCATCTAAAGCCTAATTATTAAAACAGGACTATATAACTTAATGTGATTAAGCCTAGATATAAAGAAAGTGAAAAAAAAAAAGAAAGAAAAAAAGAAAAAAAATTCATACACAAATACCTTATTAAGTTGATATTTATATAGATTTTTCTGAAGAAATTCAGGACAACAAAATCTGTCATTACAGTTATTATCATCTCTGGCTAGCAAGATGACATTTTAAGTAATAACCTTTCAAGCTGATCTTGAATATAGAAACAATTTTTTTTTCTTTAAATCTCTGAAGTCCATTTGGTACACCTAGATCTTTTGGGTTACATTGCTAAAAAGCTAGTTCTCATTAATTTAAAACTTACCTGTTTAATCCACCTCCTAAAAAGTCCTATCTTAATTTCCAGCGGCAACATGCCTCAACATAGTGCAGACGTATTCAGCAAATACCAGAAAACAGCATCAGCTAGTCCAGAACCCATAGGAGCAAAATTACATAATTTTATCACTTGGAAACAGAAGAATCTCACTTGGTTGTAAGGGCAGAAAGTTGCAAGAGAAAGATTGAGTCTCAAAATCTGAGCCAAATACTGCTTGCTAACTAGAATTAACTCACTTCTGAAAGCATATTCCCTCTTGTATTATGAAAACTTACCCTCAAGGCACATGAACATAAGAAGGGAAAGAAACCTCAAGAGTCCAGTTTGTAAAGGTGTCTACAAGCATGTCTTGAAATCAGAGAATCTGTAAAGAAAAACTGAGACAAAGCCCTGCAGGTGTTTGGTACAGCTATTTCCTCGGGAGACTTCTGTCTTCCCTCTAGTAGGCACTCTCATAAAAACAACCATACACATTTTACCCATAGAGAAGTTTTGTTTTCTATTTATGTAATTTGGGTTAAAAATGTCATCTTTGCTATGAGGATATGTTGGAAAATAACTCTCAGATGGGAGTGACTACATTATTTAAATTTTTTCATTATCAATACTGCAGTTTGTATAGGTACTACTCAACTAAATACAAACTTGCAATTCAAGTGCCATTTGCTTTGGTGTAGTTGAAACAAAAAGGGAGGCTTGTTCACTTGCTTAAAAAAAAATGATAAATCTTAAATATGTGAAAAGGATTTTGCTCCTGAATGGTCTTTCAAAGAAGTGAAAGCCACCCAGCAATACAATCTGGAGTGGTTAACTGATGGTTAAGAGCACCTTATTCAAAGTTCCTGGAACAGCTTCAAAACCACTTTTCACTGTTCTGAATTCAACAGGTCTGAAACTTAATTTTTACTGTTGCTGGTTCTGTAAAGCAAATTTTGTTTGGAAAAGTTCCAGACACAATTGCTAAATATGGAATATGGTAAGGTAAGCAATGATTCTGTTTTATAAAATACAATAAAACTTCGAGTATGGTAGTAATAACACCTAAGTTATGTTGTTAACCAATCCCTGTATTGACCATATACTTAACAGTTGAACTTGATGACCCTTGTGGATCTCTTCCAACTCAGAATATTCTGCAAATCTGTGATTCCTCCATCCCAGCTACTGCCCTTCACTGGGACACAATTTCAGGCCAGGAAGCCTCTCCTCGTCCTGTCCCATGTGGGTGTGGCTGGCTCTTGTCCTCTTTCCAGTCAGCAGCATGGTTCAACACAGTCAAAATACTTACAAAGACAGCTACAGAGACAGTGTCTTTACTGACACCTACTTAAAATACCAGCAACATGTACCCACAACAAAAACACCCCAAAATTTTTTTCCTCTTTGACAGATTTGCCTTGCAGTCCATTTACAAAAAAATACATGCTCTCACTCTGTGGTTTCACAAACATATTTTAATTCACAATATCTCTGTACTGGTTTTGGCCAGGAGAGAGTTAATTTCTTTCATTAGATCTTGTATATTGCTATGTTTTGTTTTTGCTATTAAATCATTGTTGACAATGTAGGGAAGTTTTAGTTATTGCTGAACAGGGCTTATCAGTGCAAAGGCCTTTTCTGTTCTTCATATCAACCAGCAAGGGGGTACACAAGATATTGGGATGGGGTACATCTGGGACAGCTAACCCTGACTGACCAAATGGCCATTCCATGCCATATGACATCATGGTCAGCAATAAAATCTGCAGAGAAGGAGGAGAGGAGACAACATTCAGAGTTATGGAATTTGTCTTCCCTTAACTTCATTTTGATGGAGCCCTTCTTCCCTGGAGATGGCTGAATATCTGCCTGCCAATGAGAAGTAGTTATATAATGAAAACAAAATAAGGAATTAATTCACTATTTCTATCTCAGACCATGAGTTTTCTCAGTTTTACACTTTCAGTTCTCTTCTCTGTCCTGCTGCAGTGGTGTGAGCAAGCAGCTGCGTGGGGCTTAGCTGCTTACAAAGGTTAAACCAAAACAGTCACAAATACCAGCACAAACTCCACAACCCCCTAAAACACAGTTTTGAGATTCTGGATTCCTTATGCAGCCACTGCTTCAGACCTTGAGTCTTCCCATATGCAGGTCTCCTTCTACTTGCCAGTGAGCTCAATTTGACATCTGCTAGCGCATTACGTGTACTCACACAGAGAACTGCAAAGCCCTAGGGAAACATAGACCATCTGCTGTCAGTAGACCTAAAGGCCTCACCACCCACAGCCATTTCTCCAGTGATAGACCTTTCAACCATTCATCCCCTCCAGCTGCTGGCATTTAGATCTTCGAGCACATGCACAGAATACCTTACATGAAAATTAGTTAAGACCAGGATTATTAAGAAGATAGGATACACTCAAGTGGATGGGTACTGGGTATTTTGTCAGCAAAAAAGTACTGAGCAGCAGTTGTTTATTTGCAACTGGCCCCTCTTAGCAAACTTCTCTCCTTTTTCTCATGTTTTTACAATGATCACCACCCCACACTCTTTTTTTAGCCTTCCATTTCTCCACTTTGGTCTCCTTCTAAACAACCAACCTGCCCCCAGCTCAGTCAGGCTCAGTTTGGCTTCATCCATATTCAAATCCTGTATTTCTGACACTATTATCTAGATCACCTTGGTCTTTCATGACATTACTGCTAAAGTTAACTACTACTCTTATTGCAAGATAGCACTCCTACAAGATCCCATAAGACTCTTTGCCATCTCCTTAAAAAAGTCAAACATTCCCTGATTTGTCACGACTGATTTGTCATAGCAGTACCTCTGCCATCCTCGCACTGTGTTGTAGAACCTATGTTGCATCCAATAGTTTTGCATTCCTCATTCATTCACCTAACTCTCATGGCCAGGGCCTAGTCCTTTCCCTGCCTGTCCCAGCAGTACCTACACACACACACACACATACACATACACACACACACACACACACACACACACACACACACACACACACACACGCCTTCAACTTTCTGAGCTGCCTTCAATCAGCCTCTGAGGGAAGAGCTTTGAACACAGCTACCCTACACTTTAGCAAGCTTTCCTTCATTCCTATAAGATCCTTCACCACTACTGAGGATCTAGGACTCTCCTAGAAACAGCTGCTCCTACTCTTGATGGATGTAAATTGCTGGAGTGACTGCTGAGAGGTCGGAAAATCTTTTCTAGTTGAACTCTGAGAAGATTAAAAATGAAACACCATGTTTCCTGCAGAGGAACAGTTGTTAAGTAGGGTACTACTCTTCTGGTATAGGGAGCTCTCCTATAAGTTGCTGCTCTGTTACAGAATTAGCATACTGATCCCAGCATCAAATCACAGAGGAAAAGCTTCATCCTTTTGGTTAGGTCATGCTCCAGTATGCTAACAACAGGCTGAAGCCTTGAGACAATTAATACATTTGAAGATCCTTTTGTAGTGCTAAAACAGCATATGGAGACTTTAATGAGAGTGAAAGTTGCATTACTTTTCGATTAATATTGCTGCCAAAATCACAAGACTCTGTTTTGGCACAGAAAGAAAGCATCAGTGCATTTGTTTCCTGAAATTAAATTAAGTTTATTAGACAGGAAAAAGAACAACTAAATGTGATTTAATAGGAAAAGCAGGATGAAACTCAAGATCCAAAAAAGCAGCAATGTCTAATTGTAAGGATTTGGAAAAAAGCTACTGTTTCTGAATATGGCCTAAATTAGGATCTATAAAATATGGCATCTGTTGTTCTCTCCAAGAGTAAGTATCTGTTAATAGATTAATAACTTTTGTATCCATTAAATCTCTGTGAGGTCACCCTATGCAGTATATTGAATTTATTAGCCCGGGCTAGAGTTCAGCTACATCAAGTGTAAGACGGCCAAATGTCAGAATATCTATTGACTATGCCCCTGGAATCTTCATATTAAACTGAAACCCACAAGAGGATCTCAATTTAAGTCCCTCCAAATAAAATCATAAGTTACTTACTTAAACTGCAGGAACTCTGAAGGAACTAATCTGCCACCAAGCAACATAAATTGAATCAGATCATGCCTAGTTGCAAATATGTCCATTATCCTAATCTGCTGAGAATGTTTGCAATTGTTAACCCATTCCCAGATGGACAGAGGTCTACAAGTCATAATAAATGATTTATGAATGATCTCTATAATTTAAGGACTTACAGGACCAATGAATGCTTTTGAAGGTTTCAGGAAAACCAAGTTACTAGCAGCCTGGAAAAGTTTCATAATATCCAAAATGTTGTGGAGATCCTCATCAGTAGAAATAGCTTCCCATGGAGTAGTTATGATTTCATAGATACAAATATTTTCTTCAAAGAAAGCAAAAAAACTACAAACAGAAATCTCTTGCTAGATGTTTTTACAGAGTTTCTCTTGTAAAAGTTGTTCTAAAAGCCATTAAGTCTGAAATAAGGATGAGATATGGATATACATGATAGTGATATACATATTTGGAACACGAATGAGGAAAAATTAGCTCACCACCAGATTCTCTTGGGACTTTTAATCTGAACTTGGTTAGCAAAGATCATCTGAAAGAGTTTTAATATAACTGAATTATAAAACCCAGAACCAAAAAAAAAGTTATAATGAAAATTCCAAAGGAACATGTTCTAGAGTGGCAGCAGACACTACTATAAACCAGTTTTCCCTGTGATTCAGAAATCATTCTAATTTCTTTTTCTTAGTGGCATTTCCTCTTAAATGTGGCATTCTACACTTACAAATTATTAGATTAAATTCAGCCAATGCATTAAAAAATAAATCAATTAAATAGAATCATCTTATCATTTAAATAATATTTCACTCTAAATCTCCTTTTGTGAACTGAACTTTCACTTTCCCAGTAAAGACTTTTATATTTTCTTAAGCATGGGTTACCTCTTCTTAAAGCCAGTCAGACTTCTTGAGATCAGGAAAGGGTGGATGACTGCACTTTCAAATACTGAGAATAAAAATTGGTTGGAGAAGTGTGTTGGACTTGCTAGTTTTTTTCCATATTTAACACAGGTAACACACCAGTGAGGATTAGCCATTATTCGCATTAGTAATGAAGTCACAGTGATACACATGATTTGAAAAGCAGTTCTGATTTGAAAGCATATCCTTGCAGTTTATTTTACTAGCACTGTAACAAAAAATACCAAGGCAAATTCAACTGAGACTATAAATTCCTGCAGAATTGTGTCCTGTCAAATTCTTGCTTGTTTTCACCAGAATCATTCAGGTTGCATAAGACAATTCCTTTCCTTTGGAATCCTCCTTCAGATTGTTTAGAATTCCACATCTTTTGGATTATTTAGTGCTGATGCAGTGTTTCACAAAATATTTCCTCACCAATACAAAAGATTACCTTTCTCACAATGTTCTCCTTCTTTGTGCCTATATACAGGTTTTCATATCAGAATAAGAAATAATTTTATTTAATTTTCACTATGAATCAAATAGTTTTTAAGACCATCCCCCTACATCTGTCCTGTTATTGCTGAAAGATGTTTCACAAATTTTGGGTCAGACCTCCTGACTTTTTGCACATGAAGGATGTTTTGGCAATGGTGCTCATCATATCTGCCCATTTATTAAACAGCTTACTCTGACGTTAGAGCAAATGTCAATTTACACAGGTCATTTTTCTTCCTGAGCATTCCTACACTAATGTGCAATATTCAACATTTTGTTTCCTACTACTTGAAAAATGAAAACAATTTTTTCCTACAGCACAGTGCTGCATTTTTTTGTTTGTTTTTTTGCTTGTTTGTTTTAGTTTTTTCAGGTCTTTTTTTTATTTTTTTATTTTTTACTTGGTTGTTTTTCCCCTGTAGATCATGTCCACACTAAAGAACATAAGGTTTGTCAAGATTTTTAATTAGTGACATAGAATAGGATTTAAAGAACACATCCATGCTTTTATTTAACTTAAATTTAACTGCCTGAATTCTTTTGCAACTAGTCTTAATTCCTCCAGGTTTGGTGGTACCACTGGCAAAAGGACAATATGTTACTCATCTGAACAGGGTTTTAGTTAATGTCACTTTAAAAATATTCTATTTCTGTAAGGAGAAGCAGATTAAACCTACACAGTGTTGTACTATCTTCATCCCCCAAAGGGCAGGTAAACACAGGATGCCAAAGAGATAAATACTATAACATAAATCTTTCCTGTAAGCAACCTAAGCTACACAGTTCCAAACCTGACATCTTTGTCCAAATAGAAAGTGGAACCTGCTGTATATTTTACTTGAATTACTGCTCTTATTAGCCTAAACATTTTTGAATTTTGATCAGAACTTCTAGTAAATGAAAATTTAGCAAGATAAAAATGATGGACTTGGATTCTAAGTAGAATTAAGTTCCTGACACCCTGTCTGGTCTTAAGGTCACTCAGTCAAGCATCAAGTCCTCAGCTGCAGGAAGAGGACAGCATCTTCATCTTCCCCAGCTACAATCTGGGCAACAGACATGGGCAACAAAAGGAAACAGAGACAACTCATCTCAGCAACAATTGTGAGGTTGATACTGTACAAACCCCTAACTTAGTTGCCCATTATGCAGGCAAACTCTTCTCATTTACGCCTGACAACCCATAGCTGGCAATATAGGAAAAAGAACAACTAGCTAGAGTGTGCCCTTTGTCCAGTCGAGGGTGAGCACACTACAACACTGCCATCAGAAAATATTTGTTATCACCAATCTGATCTTTTTCATATGCCACAAAGTTACCTCCTTGCAGAGAAGCTGCACATTTTAGACCCGTTTTTCAGAAAATGTGAAGAAACTGTTGATCTCTCATAGTCCAAATGTTGCTTTAAAAATCAATAATCAGTAATGTCAAGATTTCTGTGAGGGCTGGGACGGTGAGGAGAAAAGCTTGGTATCAGAAAAGTAATGTTGCTCTTCATATGTTTCAGTGTTCTAGTATATGAATATGAGCTTACACAGGGAGAAGCAGGAAGGAGTTTAGGTCTCAGGTGACAGAATTATAGTAGAAATTGCTACAAGATTATAATACCTTAAACAGGTTAAATTAAAAGTTGAACTATCAAAAATATGTCTCAATGGTATCACTATAGTAAAGGCGAGCTTCAGGTCACTTTTTATTTTGCTAAATATGTTCAGTGGTTCCTTTTTTTTTTTTTCTTTCTTTTTGTTTGCTGTTTTTATTTATTTTTTGTCCAGGATGTATCTTCTAATGAACAGCATAGCTATTATTAAAATTTTTAGCTTTCGCTACCTCCTGTTTTCTTTTTTTGTGAGAGCACTAGCAGTTTTTATCTGATTACACTATCAAATATTAGGGACACACCTGGAGCAATGGCACATTTAATCCCTCTGCGTAAACTACTCAGGTTACACTTACCTTATATAATTTAGGTCTCTCCTTCCCTTCCCTTTCCCAGATAACAAATCTTCTAACCATGCCTAGTTTCACAATTTTTATTTCCCTTCAAGACAAGGACATCCTTGTCTTGAAAAGTAGCTAACAAACACTCTCAAATCTACTCCAGTTCTTAGTTAAAAAAAAAAAAAAAAAAAAAAAAGCTGATTTTATACAATTGTGTGAAAATATCAAAGGTAAACACAAAAAATTAGAGTCCAGAGATGTAGAATTTAAATTTTCTGAATGAGAGTGGAAATTAGTCAAAAGATATGATGTCAACAAGATTTCTTCTCACAACTTGTGTTTATTTTAACTACTGTGTTACAGTCACATTGCTCAGAAGATGCTGAGAATGATAGCATTCATCAGTGAAAAGAAAAAAAAGATCTCTCAATTGGTCTGATATATATCAGTCAAACAAATAAAAATAATTCATATGTATTTCAAAATAACATCAGTGACAACTTCTACATACACACACTGTTTCTGTTTTATGTTTCTACAATAACATATTGGGCCATTTAGAAAGGTACATATTGTCCAGTAAGTCAACACCACTGAATAACTGATGCTTAGAGTTGATTAACTTGTTGACTGGAGTCAACAAGAACATGGCTTCAGTTAAACACTGCTATGCACTGTGGTACTCAGCTACCCTGTTCTGCACCCCCTTGGCAGGTAGGAAGCGCCCCACAGTCACCACCCCACCTGGCTGCAGGGACCAGTAGGTGGTATAAGATTAAAACCCAGGGGACAGCAAGAGAGAACGGGAGCAGAAAACACTCTGGTCTTCAGTAAATCACTTTTCAGCCTGTTTAGGGAGTGAAGGAATGGATGCTGTTCAGTGCTGTTCCACAGGGCAAACAGGCCTTGGAGGATCTGGTCAGTCTTCAAGAACAACCTCTTCAAAGCACACCAATTAGCCTACCCCAGCATGCAAGAAAACAGGAAAACAGAGTGAATCCACAGGTTACACAGGGATGAGCAACAGTGTTCAAGCTTCAGGGCAGCTATTTGTTCAATAGAAGGATGAACCTAAAAGAAGATTATATTTGTTAGTAAGTCCACTGAGTGAGAACACGTTTCCTGTTTATCAAATGTTAAAACACTGATTCAAATCAATCATTGTACATAAACACAGCAGTGATACAAAGTAAACAATGGAAGTAAACAAGCAGAGAATGTGTTTTTATATCCAATACTGAAAATGTAGGAACTTGTGCTTTTGGGGTTTTAGGTTGGTTTTTTTTTCCCCAAGCAGTTATGGCCCATCCTCAAAACAAAAAAAACAGAGTAGAACAGTACAACTAATTCCTTTCAAATTCAGATGATTTCTATCCTTCGCAGATCTGACTCCCTGAGTCACTAAGATGAAAATTAGATGACAAAAAAGAACAAAATGAATTGTTAAGTCATGTATTCATCAATATTTCTTTTTTCAGATTTAAGAGATCAAACTATTCAGAAGGCAGATTCAAAATCCATTATCAGCACTTAAAAATATGCTGTTATATAAACTTCTACATAAATGTGGTAAAAAGATCCTATTTATAGCAAGTAGTTAATAACATAATAAAAGCAAGGAAACAAAAAAGGGGAAAGTGAGCTGAAAGAAATATATCACCTTCAATTACAGTCCCAGGAGACTCTCTGGTGTTTTACTTTGACATTGTGCTATCAGCAACTTCACTGTTACAAGATGGTAGTTGACTGGTTATACACATTGTTTTGAAGCTCATCTTCCTATCTCTAAAAAAAAAAAAAATACTTTACTTTACAATATTCTTCTAGAATTAGTAGAAAAATAAGAGTAATGATTTGAGGCTTTTTTTTTTTCATTTTTCTGTTTGCCTATTTAAGCCAAAACTCAATTCAGCACGACAGCCTCAGTAACTTGGTGTCAGTGACACCAAGGCTGGAGGCAGCCTGGGCTGCGGTGGTCATGCATTGGTGCAGTTTTCATAAGTGTGGACTTTGAGCTGAACTTGGCAAAGGATGCAAAGAATAAGAAGGGCTTCTATAGGTATGTCAGTCAGAAAAGTACATTCAAAGAAAGTATTTTTGATACAACTGGAAAATTGGTAACAGTAAATGAAGAGAAGGCTAAGGTATCAACAACTTTTTCATCTCCATCTTCACAGGAAACCTCACTTTCCACACCTCTTGAGTGGAAAAATTTCACTTATTTTTAAAAAGGTTAGGAAGGGGAAAGCTGAAAATCTGTCAGTCTCACCTTTCTGCCTGGGAAGATCATGGAACAAATTCTCCTAGGAGCTATACTGAGGCCTATAGAGGACAAAGAGGAGGTTCAAGATAGTCAGCAGAGCTTCACCAAGGACAAAACCTGCCTGACCAAACTAGTGGCCTCCTATGAAAGAATGACTGCAAGAGTGAACAAGGGAAGAGGTACAAATGTCATCTATCTGGACCTTTATACGGTCTTTTGTAGTGGCTGTTTGTCCCCCACAAACTACTTCTTTGTAAATTGAAAAGATATGGATTTGATTAATGGAATGTGCAGTGGATGCAGAATTGGATGGATGGATGCAGCCAGAATTTATTTGTCAACAGCTCAAGGAGTAGGTGAAGATCAGTGACAAATGGTGTCCCTCAGGGATCCATATCTGGACCAGTACTCATTCATGTCATAGACAGTGGGATCAGTGCACACTCAGCAAGTTTGTAGATGACACCAAGCTGAGTGGTATGACTGACATGCCTGAGGGATGGGATGTCATCCAGAGGGACCTGGACAAGCTTGAGAAGTGGGCCCATGGGAATCTCATGCAGTTTAACAAGTACAAGTGCAAGCTGCTGCACCTGGATCAGGGCAACTCCCGATTGGCTGGGGGAATGAAGGAAATGAGAGCAGCTCTGCTGAGAAGGACTTGGAGGTAGAGGTGGATGAAAAGCTGGATGTAAGCTGGCAATGTGCACTTGTAGCTCAGGAAGTCACCTACACCCTGGTCTGAATCAAAAGCCAGCAGGTTGAGGGAGGTGATTCTGTCCTTCTACTCCAGTCCAATGAGACCCCACCTAGAGTATTGTGTCCCTCTCTGGAGTCTTCAGCACAGAAAAAATATGAATCTTTTAAAATAGGTCCAAAGGAGGGATGTGAAGATGATCAGAGAAGTGGAGGAAGTTTCCTATGAAGACAGTCTGAAAGAGATTGTTCAGCCTGGAGAACAGAAGGGTCTCAGGAGATCTTGTAATGGTTTTTCAGTACTTAAAGGGGGCTTGCAATAAAGATGGAGACAAATATTTACATGGCATTTTGCAGTAGGACAAAAGGTAATGGTTTAGACTAGATAAAAGGAAGAAAATTTCTACAGTAAGTGTGGTGAAATGATGCTAGGCACTGGAGTCTTTAGCTAGCTCTTTTAGAACACCAGCAGCCACGCCAAGGTGTATGGAACAATTTCAGGATGAATTCACCAGGAGCTGAACTTCAGAGCTGTGGCTCTACAGTGGGAATAACTTTACCAGCATCAGGGAGAAAAGTAAAAGAGTCAAAGGATGCTCTCTACCTGATCTCCCAATAGCTCTTTAATCCAGAGGTTCGGAAAAGGGCCAGAGCACCCCTCTAGGGGTTTATAAACAAACCAGAACTGGTGGGTGGGTACAAACAGCCCGCCAACAACCTTAGGGGAGGAGTAAGGGGAGTGGTTTACAGAGCCAGCTCCAATGAGAGTAAAGGGGAGGAAAAAGACAGTGGTTTACATCCGAGGGATACAATTTATGGAAAAAACCAACTTGGAACATAGAGATTTGGATTTGGAAGCAGCCATTATCAGAGACCTTGGATTACGAAACTGAAAGCTGGGGTAACACAAACACTAACTGCAACAGTGAAACACTGGAACTGCTTGCCCAGGGAGGTGGAAGATGTACCATTCCCAGACACATTTAAAGTCAGACTCGGCTCATTGCTGGGTGATTGGGTTAGATGACCTTCAAAGGTCCCTTCCAGCAAAAGTAATTCTATAATTCTATGATTCAATCTAACCAACTCCATGACACCACATGCTGAATTTACGAATCCCAGGGTCTCAGATTTTAATGTCAGGAATCACTCAAGTTCAGAGAGCAATTCAGGTTTCTGCAATCACTCTTGAGGAGTGTCTCACTCTCCCTCCACATTAGCTGATAAAAATGAATGAATTGGCAGTGGGAGAACATTTTGATGTCAGGACTACATACCAATTCTGATGGGATGGAGTTACAGTTTTCTTCATAGTCGCCTATACAAAGCCTTCACAGTAGTGTTCTGCAGGGAATTTGTGACAAAACCAGTATTAATAAAACTCCAGTGTTTTTACTTCTGCTGAGCAGTGTGTGCACATGTCAAGGGTTATTCCCTACCTGCCACCCATTATGCCTCCTCAGCAGGTAGGCTGGAAGTGCTGAAATTGCCAGGGAACACAACCAGGACAACTAACCCAAATTCACCACTACCATGTGACTTCTATACCTCATGGCATCATGTTCAGCAGCAGAACTTAGGGAAAGGAATATGGGAGAAAGTATATGATTATCAAATTTGACTTCCCCAGTAACTGTTACATATGCGGAAGCCCTGCCAAAAACTAGCTCTGTGTCTGCCTGCCAACACAGAGCACTGAATATTTCTCTTTGCTTGTATGCACAGCTTTATTTAACATATTTATGTGTTGTTATTTCAGTCCCTGAATTTTCTTCTTTTTGCCCTTTCGATTCTTTCTCCACCATTCCACTGATAGGGAGGGAAGTAGTGGCAAGTCCCAAAGCTTGCCAATTGAAATTACAGGGATATATTTTCTGGACTTTGAAACACCCAGAAGTCTTGTTGAGCTTAAAATAAAACCCACACCGTTGCATTTCTTTAGAGGTATAACACAGGGAAGTTTTTATTTCTCTAAAAAACCTTATGAGTAAACAATGAGAGGAAGTGATGACAAGTTAAAAAGAAAACTCCCAAGTAAGACCTTGAGAATTATTAGTAGATCTGCAATAGTCAATGTTTCACAGGTTTTCCCATAGTCCAAACTACTCATGCCAAAACATTTCAAAAGGCATGGCTGTATCACAATTGTGAATAAAGGCTCTAAAATGTTAATGTTAGATGTAACACTGAACATTTCCTTGTTCTCTCAGATGTGTCCATGTAACTAATGCTGTTTTAAATTTGTATTTTCCTTCAATCCACCTAGAAATATTGTTTTCTTAATGCTAAAAATATCCAAACCACTAAAAGTCTAAGGCTTAAGAGTCATACTGCTGGTTTAACAGATTTTTCTAACACTTTGGAAGTTGTGATTTTAATAAAATAGAACAGCAACATACTTTGATTAGATGAATCAAAGATGCCTTTTTTATTTCTACTTAATTTTAGCAATATCAGATCAAATGTAAAATCTTATATGAAAGGCAGAGACTTTCTTCCTCCTTTCCACTTATTGATCAAGAAGTTATGACTTAATTATCACTGGCATTTTTTTAGAAGCTTGAGTAATTTAAATAGCTCTTTACATCCTCTTTTACATCCTTCCTACTCTGTTCTTCTAAAGAAGTGAGCCAATATCTACTTCTCAGTCCTCTCTAACTCAAAGTAGATTTAGTCAACAAAATATAAAAAATTACTCATGCTCTTCAAAAAGAAAAAAAAAAGTAAGTTTGATAGTCTGTATTCCCTTTTACATAAACACAAGCTTCATTGTCATTTTTTACGCCCCCCACACACTCAGAATCCCCACAAAAACACAAATCAAACAACCCTAACACATTTGAGGATATTGTTGTTGGATTTTGCTCCCACACAGAGAAATTCTAATCTCCTTCATTAGAAAAGAGCTATTTTACTTAATGAGAAGTTCCATTGGTGTCACTGGAGATACCAATGAAGCTTACTCAAAATATCAAAACCTGTTTCTTAAATGTGAAAAGGGAAAATAAACTACACAGAATTCTGTGAGGAAGGACATTCAAAGGGTAAATACAGAGGAATGCAGCCCACCTATAAACAACCTGCATCTAACTAAAACAGAAACCTGAAGTATGAAATTATAGGAGGCTTCAGGTAAAGGGAGGGCCCAAGACATTGCTTCTGTAAGCACACAGATGTGTCTTCAACCTTCAAGAGCATTATAATTTAGTCCAGAACTAAAAAGATGTGTTTCATCATTCAGCGCCTAAGAGATCAGATTTTAATGCACACACCACAGCAGGAAGCATCAAAAATACAACAAATAAGAACATTAAGATAATTTCACTATAAGAGTTTTGAAAAACTGATAATGCATCACATGCTGTGATACAGCTTTCTGGCTGTTGTGGGAAAATGATTGGTCTTTTAAGAATAGGTAGTTCCTTTTCAGTAATCACATCCTACAGTTATTCTCTGTACAATATGCAAGCCAGAACTGTTAAAAAAGGTTTTCACACCTTTTGCTTCAGTACCTTTCTGGAATGTATGCTGTACTATCTACGGCAACCAACTGTGCTCACATTGGATATTCTCAGCTAAGCAGGATCAGATTTTGGCACTGCTATTGTTAGCTTCATGCATTTGTTTGTTTCATTAGTGGCAATTATACCCAGTAGGGACTGCCCAAGTCAAATAGTTATCCACAAGGTGAATTTAATAAATAAGCTTATATCAATGAAAAATTTTCCATCAAGGTGTGAGAAACACCTGTATTTTAGATCTTCTTACTTTTCAAAATGTTAGTTGACTTCTGAACAAGAAAAATCTGACTTTTTAGACATTTGAGCCTCCAACCTACTTTCAGATTAGTTGTGGATGTGGAAAAATTATTAAAGAGCAATCTGCAAATTTCACCAAATAATTCCTCATTTCAAGATAAAGAAGCCTTCCTGCTTCTTGTCTACTATGACTAAGCCTTTCAGCTTACTGACTTGGAATCTGACATAAAAATACTTCCTTGTGCATCTAACAAGACTACAGTGCTAGCTGAAACATTAGGAGTTTTGGCTTCACAAAGCTCAACTATACAGACATCTGGACCTGAAGTTGAAGTTAGCAAAAAAACCAAGTATGAAAATCCCCTGTTTTATATTATCCTGGAATAAACCTTGGGATTTGGATAGGAATAAGAACAGACAATACAGACAAATCACTGTAAACTGCTGAAAGCATCAAGTACTACATTCCATCTCAAAAACTCAAAGTCTTCACTTCAGAGAAGAGTAGAAGTACTTAGATAGAACTCAAAGATCTATCCTTTGGCTTCAGATAATTCCATGCCAGGAAATGTGGAGGAAGAAAATGAGAAAAGAAGAGTTGCTGATTTTATACTAATTGAGATCTTAAATAGTACTGAAACTTTTCACCATAAACCCACAACTTATTCAACAGGAGTCTGCTAAGCTAAGTACAGTTGGCAAAGGGCATTTTAATTGTCAAATACCAAGTGTTTGTCAAGCATGTTATGACTTCATGCAATGCTTTCATAGACACAGACACAAGTTAGAAAATATCTCCAGATCTGAGTTCTTCTTCCTGAGACCAGCAATACAGAGCTTGGGAATCACTTGGTCCACATGTTTTAGCATTAAATAATAATAAAAATATAAAAGTCATCAAAATCACAACCTGAAAATTTTGATTGTACTATTTGAGGAAACCTTGTATTTATAACTCAAAAGGCAGATATTGTGAAAGCATTGGAGGGTGACACACTGATAGCTACAGAGTTCAAGCTGTCTTCCAATTAAAGAGTTTTGCTGGAATTATATATACCTATAACTCTCACCACAGTATAAACCTTGATCTCAGAAATCACAATGAAAATTCTGAACCACTAAACTAAACAAGAATTAGATGACTAATTGCCATTAAGAATCTAAACCAAAATTATTCTCCTTCTGTTAAAAATCAGGTAAACAAAGAAACAAAAAATATCCCTATGAAAACCACCCTCCCCCCCAAAAAAATTAATAAAAAAACTAAAAAGAAAGACCAAAATCAACTTATTCCTGAGCAAACCCTATATGTAATGAACTGTAGCAAAATCATTTGGGGAAATATGGTTGCGCTGATGAGCTTCTTGACTCCTACTAAAAAGCATTGAAGCTAATTAGAATCTAGTAAGGGGGGAAAAATCAAAACAATTTTTTGTGAGATATACTCAAAAAATAACTGGTCAGTAATGAAAAAAAAAGTTAATTCAAATGTTCCAATGTTGCATCTTAAACTGAATCATATTTTCCCTTTATAGTACAGAAAAAAAATATAAAATGTTTTAAAAAATAGCCACTCCTGTGATTCTCCATAAAACAGAGTACAAATCTTTCTTCTTACTTTATTTACACTTGTATAGATGCAGGAATTGTAAAGCTCTAAAAAACCCCGCTATTTTGGGGAGAATAAAAATCTGTTTCATAAAATATCATCTGCATGGGATAGTTATTCAATCCTTTTATAAGAAGAGATTTGGCATCTGAACATTATGTATGACAGACTTCTTTCATGCCATCTGTTATCTGCAGCAAATCAGAAAGCTTTTTTTTTTTTTTTTGTGAAGAATTCTCAGTGCAGTTCAGAACACTTAAAAAAAAAATTTCCTGTTTTTTTAGAGGAGAAATACTGGTGTGGCCATTCTGTTCCAGGGCTTAAATGCTTTGCTCTTAGGGGATCCTGATCAACAGTAGACTAGTTCACAATAAGTTAGAAAATTTTAAGGCTATGTAATAGGGGAAAAAACTCTTTTTTTTTTATTTCTTTCTAATGTACTCCCTAACCCAATTATCTTTCATATGATCTTCATTCACAGAGAAAGTAAACTAGGCTCTAGTGAGCCATTGCATTAACTCTATCTGCCCACATTGAACAATTTCTTCAGCTGTTGACTTTGTTAGCATGAACATTCGCTGATACCAAAATGTAATTTTATTTCACAGTGTGTGTCCTTTCCTGGACTGGAACTCACTTTTGAATGAATATGAGTTTATGAATAAAAGTATAAAACAGAAAAATTGGAAAATAACCACTATCACACACATACACACACACACACACATACACAAAATCCTACAAAAGAAAACACAAAAAAAAAACCAACCCCAAAAAACCACACAAAAAAACAATCTAAACCAAACTAAACCAGACCAAAACCAAACAAAACGAAACAAAATCAAAACAAAAAATCTAAACCATTATTTTTATATTGGGGTTTTTTTATAGATTTTTGAGATAATGTGTCTATTTTCCCAGTATCATGCTTCAGAAAATTCAACATTTGTTTCTTTCAACAACACAAAGTTATGAACCCAAGTTTTAAGTGTAGAAATGATTCTGAAACAGATCCTGAAAACTTTTCTAAATTAACTAAAGTCACTGAAAATTTCTTGGAATTCAGGAAATAAGAACGGACTAGTAGTAGAACAAAATAGGATCAATGCAGGCTTCTTATATTTTTTTGTGAACATTATTAGCCTGACTATGTTTTTCTCCACCAGTCAAGGGTGGATACTGCTAGTTGATATTCTCTCTGTACATGTATATGTACATACTCTTGGAAACCAAATTTATCCAGTAGTTAGCCCCAGATTCTCTGGTCTCCCTACTTACTAGTATCTGACTGTAGAAGTCCTTGGGTTTTGCAGACACACTCTTCTTGTTGGTACTCAAGTTCTCTTGCTCTGTACATACCTCTCTCACTTCACAATAGCTGTCCCAGACCTGTGGCTTTCTCAGAAGATGACTGCCAGGCTGTCTGCCCCCGAAGATGAAATCCAAATATCTGACTGTCAGACTGCTGGTGTCTCCACTGTTTGGTGCCAAACCTACTCTCTCCTATAATGTGCTGCCAGACCTCTTATCCCATGCAGCAGCTAGTTTGGCTTGAAATTATCTGGTGAAGTTCAAAATGCAACACTGAATTTCCCTAGGGCAACATTCACACTTTCCAGTTACAGGCATTTAGACCTAAACAAACAAACACCACACAGGACTCTACTGAGGAAAACAGAAATAGCATTTAACGTACAAAAATGAAAGACTCTGGTGATCAGGTCTAGTCCTTAGCCAAACCTATTGACCAGAAATCTGCTTACACTGAAGTCTTTTCTCCTTCCCTGCTTCACCCTGCCTTCTTGTCTCCCCATTTCCATGTGCTTGTTCCCCCAGTTCATCTATATTCCTCCCTTTCTACACCTTTGGTCCTTCTCTAAATATCTCATTACATCTTTGACAGTGGCACTACCCTGTTAAATGTTATACAAAATTTATTACACTAGCCCAAAATGGCCCTTCTTCTGCATTCCATCATGAGTCCCATATTCCTTTAGGCGATTAAATACCCTTCAATCTTCGAGGCACTTGCACTCATTAAGATACAGCATCCCTCCACTTACTGTTTATTTGCATTTTTTGTGATTAGCCTGTAATTATATTACCTATTAATTATTAGCTTTTATCCTCCTAGAAATCAAGTTGATTAAACTGTGCTCTTTTCCTAAGACAGCTTAGGTGGTTTAGATTTCCTCCTCTTTCCTTCTTCACTTTTATATCCCATTGATTCTTAATGCCAACTGTCCCATTTAAGTTATAATTAAAAAATATTCAATATTAATCTCTTTTAAATCTAAGTGATTTTTAATCTGCAAGTCAAAGTCCATAGGTTATTTTTATACCTACTGGTCCTCCTAAGTGAGACTTGGAATGTCTTATGCCAGCTGGATTGATCTGTAGACCTTGACAAAAAGTAATGAGAAACATAGCAAGAAATACCCCAAACAAGCCTAACTTCCTTGATTTTTGAGTTCTTCTACACATTCCTTTTGCATATTTGTGTGTCCTGCAATTTGAAACCCATCTGGATGCTATAGGCTGGCAACAGATTCTTTCAGATATAATAGAAAGTCTTATGAAGACTTAAAAAACAGAAATTACAATCACAAGAAGTTGTTCAAGATCCAAAGATGACTGTAACTAAGATTGTTTTGGGGCATCTAACTTCCTCCCCACCCTCCAAAGTCAAAATTTCTTCAAGAGGTATTTTCCATTAACAATAGTATTTTATCCCTACAGGGATCCTGCCCCGTAAATACTATCAGTTTTTATCTAGCTATTTCCTTAGAAATACATAATCCTTTTCATAGGAGATTTCATATCCTGCAGCAGTCTGTCTGTTTTCATCGCCCAGCTCTCTATTTTAATGCACACACTTCAATTATTTCTCTGGTCTTGATGATCTTGCAAATTAAAGCATGAGCTGTCCTTTTATTATCTATGTATGAAGCCAAAGTTATAATACAACTATGCTGCATTTTGACAAAATATATTTGAGTCCTTTATATTGTGAGAATGAGGAAACTTTTTATTTTTTCTGCATCCAGGCTTTCATACTTGTGTGTAGTCCTGCAGCTGCACCTGCTCACTCATGTTCCTAAGATGATCACTTCTCATTAGCAATTTTCATTTCTAGCTCATTTCCTCAGTGATTCTTCAACCCTTAGGCTATTTAAAAATAGACAAAATCTGAAACATATACTCACACCCAAATGCTGGAACATGAGAATTAGAGTCCTCTTCCTACTCTGCCTAAAGTTAAGGAGAGGTAGATCAGAGACATGAAACCTTCAATGCAGTTTTGGGACCATTCTTAGCTTCTCTTTCTCCTTCAGAGGCAGCAAAGAATATATATCTTTTTTACTTTAATATAGAGGAAGACTAGCAGACCATTAGAGACATATTTTGTACCTCATTTGATAGTAAATTTTTATATTGATATTTGTATATGTTACAGGATAATTCACCATTCAGTTATCAGCATGATTAAGAGTATCCCAAGATGTGTTTGCATGAAGTAGAAACTGAAAATTCCTAGGGTATCTTTTGTCTGTTTAGAACATTACGAGAAATCATATGTTTGCATCAGATAATTTTTCTGAACTTACAAATGTAATACATGAAGAAACAGGTATTTTTTAGCATTCAAGCTGAAAGGTTTTTCTTTCATTCCTAGGAAACACAAAGACTTTTCAGTAGACCTAACTGAACCTTTTCCTTTGTCAGCTGTAACTGGGATAGTTAAATCTAACGTGGGATCTAATCCACTTTGTTTCCCTGTGGGTCATTCCAATCAGCTGTCATGTCACCAGCTATAGCATGTCTAGACAATACAGCCTTTCATTAAGCCACATCACTTCCCTGGAATAACCACTGTTTTCAAGAGAAAAATACATACCTTTCAGTACAAGGTTTTTATTATAATGACTGCAATGCTTTCATGCTTTCCAGAAAATGTGCAAGCTACTTATACATCCTGGAAAACAAGACCATTTTATCCCCTTTTTTTTTACCCTCCTGCTATCATTCATGGTTCCTGGATCCCAACTCTCTATCAAGAGAAGCCTCTATTTCAAAAACTGAAGAAATGTATTCAAAAATTACGTAGCTATCATGTCCATTTTAATGTCTAATTTTCACGAAGTTTGTAACTCAAAATCACGGTTGGATCTCAAGCCATTTTCAAGTCACCACTAAAAAGCTCAAGATCAAAGTGCAGATCTTGTAGGAAGGACCAAATTGTCAAATCTGTAAGTATATTTAACCCAGTGATAAAATCTTAGCAGTCAATAAGCACATTTATTAGATAAGCGAACAGAATTCCTATGGCTTGACTTCTCTTCCCCTACAATGGGGAAGCTGTATAACACAAGGCTAAAGTACTTCATTCCTATTACTTTCAGTGTCAATTTGCCCAATACCTGGGCAAATTGCTAACCATGAATGACAAGCCACAGGCTAATAGACACCATACCAAAAATGTTCAAGACAGAATTTTCCATAAGAAATCTTGCACAAAACTCCTTGGAATAACACAAAAAGATGGAAAAGTATCACTTTGGGGAAGAAAAGTCAAAAACCCTATTTGTTAAATCTACCTTATATAAGCTATACTCTCTAACATATTCCTATTCCTATTCCTATTCCTATTCCTATTCCTATTCCTATTCCTATTCCTATTCCTATTCCTATTCTTCTCACTCACTCACTCACTCACTCACTCACTCACTCACTACTCCGCAGTGGGATGGGTAAAGCATAGGAAGAGCAAAAGTGAGATTTGTAGATTGAGACAAAAGTTAAATAGAAAAAGCAAAATCTGCAAGCACAAGTAAACCAAAGCAGTTAATTCATTTACCACTTCCCAAGGGTAGAGAGGTGTCCAGCCATACCCAGGAAAGCAGGGCTGCATCACACATCATGGTAACTTGGGAAGACAAACATCACGAACTCTGCATGTGTCCCCTCCACTTTCCTCTTCCCCCAGCTGTGTATGCTGAACACAGTGCCATATGGAATGGAATATCCTTTTGTTAGTCAGGGTTAGCTGTCCTATGTCTCCTTCTGAATTTCCATGTACCCCCAGCCTCTTCACTGGTGAGGCAGTGTGAGGAGCAGAAAAAGCCGTAACTCTCTGTGAGCACTGCCCAACAATACCAAAAACATTCTTGTGCTATCAACAGTGTTCAGCACAAACCCAAAACATGGCTCCATACCAGCCACTACAAAGAAAATAATCCCTGTCAAAACCTACACAACTCTATAAGAAAATGCTGAACAATCCCAGGAATTTTGTTCTGTCTACATAAAGAATCAATATTCTGAACACTGGACTCATCCTTCATCTCCTACCTCCTATGAGTCTACCAGGACTCGTAACAGTTCCTTTCTCACATATGTAAGTCCTGGCACTCACTTCCCATTTATAAGTCTGTGGATTTCAAGCGCTTGTCTATTCATAATTCTTCCTCACAATATTTTTAAGTGAACAATGGGGAAGCCTGGCTGGTTCTTGCAGGATGTTTGCAAAAATGATCTTTTTCATCTAGAGGGGATCTGGTTCAGCTCACAGGCATAGCTTAGCATAAGAACAGGAAAAAGTGTTTCTACAACAGCATTCTTACATTCATATAAAGCTGGTAGGAGGAATGTTGTGCAGCTGGAATATAAATCAGTGTGTGGAGAAGATCAAAATAGTTCTGTATAGCTGGATAGATGGACATTTTTTGATTAAAGGTATTGAGACAAATCCCAGTCGCAAACACAGGAGTAAAATTCCAGAACATAGGATAGTTGTCCTTCATTTCCTCTAATAGGAAAGAAAAGGGTGAATAATAAATTCAGTTCTTGAAATACTTGCTTTGAGATCTTATTTTCTGATTTTTAATCACTTAACGAAGCAGTCCCCTTTAAGTCAGCTCAGAAAAACCTGAGCAAGGCTTTCAGTTACTGCAAAATGAGCATCATAGTGTCACTGAATGTTAAGGGGTTGGTATGGACCTTAAAGGTCATCTAGTCTCAGCCCTCCCTATGTGGGCTATGAGCTCACACTGGTGGTTCATGATCAAGCAGCACTCTCAACTCTCATTGAGGGTGGCTCTCATTTCTCTGCCCAACCTGTAGGTGTGCCATGGAATGTCCCAGGTGTAGAATCTTGAAATTTACTTTGATGAACTTTACAAGGTTTAATGAACCTGTCCAGGTCCCTCTGGATGGTGTTCCTTCCCTCCAGCATGTTCACTGCCTACAGAATTTGGTGTTAGTGAACTTGCTGAGGGTGCCCTTATCCCACTGTCTGTGTGGGAGGCTAAACAGTATCGGCCCCACTACTGACCTCCAGGACATCATTTTTCAGTCGATGGAGTATTTCAATATTCTAGTCCTTCCCATTAAAAATTTCATTTTAAAGACTTTCTACTCGCTTTTCTTTTATCACTTCTTAAGCGATCCTCTTAGGATCAGAGCTTAAATTCCTGAAGCTGATTCCCAAATATAAGAAACCAAGTCTATACTTCAGCTGCTAAAGAACCAGATGTTTTCCTAATGCAGAGAATCCAAAGCTCCATAGGCATAGAAGTTCAGTCCAGTTATCCTGCTACCTAATCTAAATAGATTGAAGGCCCTCTTATTTAAATGGAAATATTCAAATACAGATGGATAAGCAGCATCAGGTCTAAAATTCCAGTTCTTTTATCTCTCTAAGCATCCACCAACATCAAGAAGAAGACTGGGCCAATATGAATCACAAAAACTGGCCCTTCATATTCGTTAGGCCTGAAATTACCTTTTAATCCAAACTTCTAGGGCAAGCTGCACATTACTGAAGTGCCAGAAAATAAGCTATACATTTCATACAGTTATACAAGCTGCAATAAAGTGAAAGGTTCCAAAAAAGAATAGCCATTACATTTTACGGGTCTTGAACTGAAGCAGCAATCTCTGAAATGTCTGAGATAACATCTTGGCTGCACTAATGGCATATGAACAGTGCACCTGAAGAAGTAATTCAACTCTCCTCAGAAGCTATTTTCATATAGCAGTTCTCAGAGAATTCTCCAAACATGTGAATGAGACCATTCAGTTCCTGAAGGGGAGAAGTAGGAAAGAATAAAATCTCTATTTGAGCGAGGGTTACAAGAAGAAATTAGATTTTCAAAATGGGTTTATTTTCAATAAAATGAGTGAAAAAATGTTTTCTCATAATTAGAATATGTACTTTTTTTTTTTTTAAATGGCTGTAAGTCAGAATATAGAACAAAGTGCAACCTTGCACTCAAACCTGCCTTCCAAACAAACTTGCTGTTTGAAAGAGGCTCAGCACTTGCTCAGGGAGTGGATCCTCAACCTTGCAGAGACTGCTGGAACTCATCTAGCTCTTGAGTTACTGCTCCTTGTTGCTCATTGTTACAACCACCTAAGAACAAAAAACACTTATTAGGGACAATGAGATCAAAGATAATCAAAGATCAGTGATGATTTGTCTCTGAGGACTCAGGTGAAGAGGATAGGCACCTCTGGGAGAATACCAGCCAAATCAAGGAGAAAGGCTACAGGAGGGACACATATATCCCGTCAGTGAATCCATTGTTCTCAAGCTACAAAAACATTTTGGCTTCTAAAAAACCATAATGATCTTCAAAGAGCAGACTGCTGTCAAGGAACCTGTGATACCTGACAAAAAGGGGGCAACAAATCAGAAAAGAAAGATGAGATCATTTTTTATGAATGGAGATGTGAGACAGATGGATACATGGTTTTCAGGAAAAAGGGAAGAAAAATGATTTCATTCTACATAAAGGAACAAAAAAGAACACATAGAGCTCTCATACAGAATGATAATCTGAAACAGGAACTGTAAAAGATCAAAGTGATCTATTAAGGAATGACTGTGGCAGCTACCAAAAAGTAGAAAAAATTGATCGAGCATTATTCAAAATATACTAAGCATCATCCAGGCAGCCAGAAGATGCTCCAGTCACAAATCCTCATTCTCCTAGAAAAATTTTACCAATTGATATCTACTGAAAAACCAGCACTCTGAAACACACCTAATCTATAAAATCTTAGAAGTGTGCTATTTTTTCCCCAAAACTTAGGGGATAGACCAGCCAGGAAGGTGCTCTACTACATAGCAAGAACTGTTTAGGGATATGATAGTCACTGACAATCTATGCTGCTGTACCCTGTAGATTGAAGAATTAAAGATCTTGAGGTGAGGCAGGGAAGCAAGCAGCAGGAGAACAGGCAGGGAAGCAAGCAGCAAGAGAATATTCAGACTTCAGAACTGTTTTCAGTCTGTTCAATGAACTGCTGGCAGGATTTCAAAAGTTGCATAGAAGATCGAGGAGCCCATGAAGTCTGATTGATCTTCAAGGGTAGCTTCCTTAAAGCACAAAGATTATCCAAAAAAGTGAGTCAAGTGTTGAATCAAATGATCTAAGTGCAATAAAATGAGCAGTCATAGTAGAAAGTCTCCAGACAGGCTAAAGAACCCCAACTAAGCCCAAATGCAAGGAGAGAGGCTCAAAGAAGTGTAGATAACCATATATATATTACAAAGAAGAACTCAAGGAGCATTTGAAAGGCCAATGCTTCACTGGAGTGAAAATTGGAAGGATAAGTGAGGGCCAATGGGAAGACACTGGTGTACACTGACGCAAAAGGAAAGCCAAGAAAAGCTTTGGCTGAGTAGTGTGGTGGGTATTCTAATAATGAAACAAAGACTGCTGCATTTGGCCTCTCTTCTCCCTGTAGGTTTTCAGTGGCAAGTTGGTGTCCTAAGTCCATATGCTTGGCAGCGGAGCTTGGAGATGAAGGGTGTGATTAGAAAAAAGTTTAGTCAGGGGCTGCTTGAATAAGATGAACATGTGCAGGTCCAGAGTTTCTAACCAAATATTCAGCATTACAGAGTAACATGGCTAAAGTCATCATAAAGATGCTTCCCCAACTTGGAAAGACAGCAGTGATCAGAAGTTCTCAGAGTTAGAAAAATCAACTAGAAAAATATGAATTTTGTGTTCCCAGAGAGAGCATAGAGAAAGATGTGGGAAACTGAAGTCAGCCACTCGTCCATTCCCAAGATCACAGGTGCCCTCAAAATTTCTAGGCATGTGAAAGGCAAGGAATCAGTCTGAACAGATTTACCAAGCACAAAGACTGTACCTGACTAACTTTATCACTTTGTGTGACAAAAACTGAATTCAGCAATACAACCATAACGTAATTAAAACCAGAAAATTAATATCTCAAAGTAGAATCAAAATAAACTCTTAAATAATTGTGCTAATTTCCAACTTATCCTTGACAAAAAATTCGCAATTTTCTTATTTTAGACTCAGATACCATCTTCTTGCTTAAATACGCCAATATTGTTTTAGTTTGCTATAATCTATATCAGATTTTACTGTAGAGTAATGACAGGTATCTCACAGTATCCAAAATACTGTTCATACACTGGAGCTTGTCTCAAACACCTTTTATCCCTCAAAAAAAAAAAAAATACTAGGTTAACAAGAGCTAGGGCTAGAACACCTACTTAGCATTAGGATGCAATTTTTATTTGCTCGGTACTTTCAGACATATTATCTACACATTTGCACATTTTCAAAGACTAGTAAATTTATAAACACTTTTTCAAACTTGGCTCAGTTCCTACCCATGGTATAAGTATTGAATTACAGGTATTACCAAGTCTCTACAATCAAGCTGAGTGTGTGTCAGTTTGCATAATATTCTAGAGGAAAAGTTACCCAGGTCTTCTCACACAAATGATTTTCAGCACTTGAAATTTTCAGGCTTTTCCTCCTGCTTCAGCTGCTGTCACTTTCACTTCCATTATCCAGTCTCCTTGCTTTAAATTTGATTTTATCACCAGTCTTAAACCCAAAATAGTTATTCTCAACCTAAAACAGTGAACTTCATTCTGGACAAAATTTTCTCCTCCTCACTTTGCTTTCACCATATGGCTAGGGACGACACTTAAAAACAAGTAAAGTTCCAGAGTAAAGAGACCTTCCAAAGGATGTTTTATTACTATATTTCATAATTTTATTTTTGCACGCTTATAACACAGGTTTTCATACCCTAAAATTCACACAGTGTAAAAAGTCAAAGAAGATTCAAAAGATTCTTTTGTGGATTTCCCAAAAATTTCTACAGCATGAATTTTTCTACTAGTGGTCCCTCTCTCCATAACAGAACACAGTTATAGGCAGGTGCTGCAGGCAGGATGCTCTTGAACATTGCTTTGGTTAATTTACTAGCAACTCACACGACCCTTTGGCCAGAGGTTGGGCACAGGAGCAGATACTCCAGGGCATAGTTTGCAGTTTTACTGTCAGTCTAATTATAATTACTTTAATTTTCTTCTATTACATAAGTGACAAAATGGAAAGAGAGAAGAATGACACTGACAGTCAACCCAGACAGTCATGGCTCAGGTGTAAAATGATCTAAAGGCAATCCATACATTTTGAATGCTTTCCCAGGCAATGGAATGACTAGAAGGAAAGTACTGTGACCAGTAAGAGGATCAGCTTTGTTAATAGTTTTCAATGAAACAGCAGAATATGATTTTATTATTTTCCAGCTCAGAAAGTAGTGTTTATGCCTGAAAAGAGCTATTGCCAGAGATGCAAATAGCTCTCTGAAGTTCATCTGCAAAACATTAAAACTGCTTGAAATTCTTATTTATACACACAGCTGTGATGCAATTACAATGGTTATGCAAAATACAGTAAAAAAAAAAAATAGAGTTATAGCAAAAAACATCTACTGGAGTAAATATTCCATCTGTGTAGGATTTCCAAACTGTCATTCATATGAAAAAGACTTTTCCAGACCTTTACCATCGATCAGAAAAAAGATCCAGTTTCTGAGAAAGCAGAGGTTTTGAGAGGTATCAGTGTCATGGTTTGACACTGGCACAATGCCAGCACCCTATGAAAATTCAACCTATTAATTGAATGCTGTGAAATGTGATCGAGAACAGAGCAAAGCAGGCCAAACTTAATAACAAAGGAAAAGCTTTATTACACTATTACTAATATTATAAAAGAAAAAAAAGGAAAAAAAGCCCTACACAAAATTCAAAATGAAAACCTTCTAAAACATTCCTCCTCTCACCACCCAACTCCAACAAACTACAGCGAGACCCATTTAGATCTTTAATTCAGTTTTTACCCTTCAATATAATTAATACTGAGTCTATCGGGGAAGAGAGGAGTCCCCCTTGCACCATAGACTCCCAGGAAACACAGCTGCCACTTCTTGTGTCTCCATGTCATACATGGCACTACTCAGACACACCGGCCAGTGTGACACTCTCTTCTCTATGTTATAGTGCTCTTACTACTGTGCATGGACAGAGACTGCTTATAGGGCTTCTTTAAGGATGCTTTGCCAAGGACTAATAGGAACAAGAGTCTAGTGTTTTATTTTGGGACTACTGTCTCCCCCATTTCCCCCTGGGACCAAGGGTTTATTAAGAACAGAGGTCACTTTCTCTTCTTCTCTGAAGACGGAGGGCATCTTCACACTCTCTTCAGCTTTTTTTGTTTATTCCTGAACTGGTAGTTGCTGAAGAAGGTCTCTTGGCTTGCTAGTGCATTTTCCTAAAATGTAGTCCCTCTTGAAAGAAGGAGTGGTTCAGTCTATGGTTAATAAGAAGAGTCTAGCCAAAAGTTACTCTATTATCTCCCCCCAACCTTCTTCTTTGAACATCTGAAGTCTCAGGCTGTCTCTCTTTCTTTCAAATTGAGGAGGAGTAATATTTTATAAAGCTTTAATTTTACAGAAAAGGGTTAAAATTCCCAGACTCCCTGGACAGCTGAAATATGGCCTAAAACTCTGTCTCCCATCTCCCACACTAAGCATCTTTCCCCACCCCCCACCCCCCCACCCCTCCTTCTCCTCTGCCAGTAAACTCCCAAGTGTCTACAAACTCTCTATCTCTTACCCTTTCTACAAGCCACATAGCTCAACCTCCCCCACCCAGCCCAGGCTGGGCGGGGGAGGTCTGTACCTTCCAATAACCAAAACCAGAGAGAGCAAGTTCTCTTAAAAATTCTGCTTTTAACCCCTCTGTATTCTCAGAAGCATGTCCACCTTCAATTAGTCACCCCAAGTATCAATATCCAAACCTAACCCCTAACTAAATCAACCTCTTCCTTCCAAAAAAATTCTTTTCCCATATCAAACCATAACACACAGTAACAGAATTTTTCCTTTAAAGAAAAATATGCATAGACCACCTCTGTGGTATTGATTTAACATTATTCATTTATGACTAAGTCATTTTTTATGTTCCCTTCTTCCATTTTTGTTGATTTACATTTGAGTAGAGAGAGGTTTTCATTTTATTTCTCTAACTGAATAGTATTGGTCAGTATACCTGTGACAGTGACTTAACCCTCTTTGTAAAACCTTTTCACGACAACAGTTTAAGTGTATTGTCTTGTTCTATATCACTTAAATGAACATCTGATTAAAAACTGTCTAAATCTTTGGTCAATTAAGATATCTTCCTTTTTCTCTTTTGTTTTGTTTCATTTTATTTTATAGAATCATAGAATTTCCTGTGTAGTAAGGGATCCACAAGTATCATCAAGTCCAACTCCTGGTCCTACACAGGAAAGCCCTTCACACTTTGTGTCTGAGGTCATTGGCCAAATGCTTTTTGAACTCTGTCAGTGCTGTGACCCCTTCCCTGGGGAGCCTGTTCCAGTGCCCAAACACCCTCTGGGTGAAGAATTTATTCCTAATATCCAATGTAAATCACCCCTTACACAGCTTCATGCCAATCCCTTGGGTTGTGTCACTGGTCACCACAGAGAAGAGATCAGTGTCTGCCCCTCCTCCTCCCTCCACAGGGAAGTTGTAACTGCAGTGAGGTCTCCTCTCAGTCTCCTCTTCTCCAGGCTGAACAGAACAAGTGACCTCAGCTCCTCCTCATATGGTTTCCCCTCAAGGCCCTTCACAATCATTTTAGCTCTCCTCTGGATGCTTTTTAATAGTTATATCCTTCTTTATGCAGCACTCATGGTGAGGCTGCCCCAGTGCAGAGCAGAGAGAGACAATCCTTTCCCTTGCCTGGTGGTGTCCTGGGCTGGTGATGCCCCCCAGGACAGGGTTGGCCCTCCTGGCTGCCAGGGCACTGCTGGCTCAGATTCAACTTGGAATTGGCCAAGACCCTCAGTTGTGTTTCTGCAATACTGCTTCCCAGCCTCTCATGTCTGTGTGGACATTCAGGGATGCCTTGTCCCAGGTGCAGAAACTGGCACTTGTATTCATTAAACTTCATATGGGTGATTGCACAGCCCTATGATTTGTTGAGGCCTCTCTGCAGACCTTCTCCAATTTAATGTCATTGGCTTAGTATTACTTACTTAATGTTCCTGAGTAAGTATAAATTATAAAATTATTTAGTATTCCTTCAAGTCTTATGTCCAAATCATTTATGTAGATATTGAAAAGCACAGGGCCAAGGATGGAGCCCTTGTCCGTCTGGTTGTCAGCCCAGGTTGTCAGTTTGATGTCACCTCATTCATTACAATTCCCCTTTGTGCTCAACCTGTGAGCCAGTTTTTTACACATCTCATCGTGTGTTTATCCACCTGTGTGCTAGACATGCTGTCCAGATGGATACTGTGAGAGACATTATCAAAAGCTTTTGCTGAAATTCAAAGAGATCACAATACTTGCTTCCTTGGTCAGCTAGGTGGGCTATTTATACTAAAAGGAAAATAAGTCTGACAAATAAGACCTTCCCCTCATGAAGCTGTGGTAGCTGTGACTGATCACTGCATTGTCCTTCAGGTGTTTTCCAATAATACCAGTTGATCTTTGGTCACATGAATTTTCTCCCTACAGAGGTGAGCAGCATCACTGTATTCCTCCCATGTCACCCAATCTTGTTTCCACTGGTGTCCTAGGGTGACGTTATGGTGTTTGTATCTCCAATCGTGTGTTCTGTTTACGTTTGATATTATGTTCTGTGCTTTCAGAACTGACTCTGAAAGTGAAGGTTTGTTTTGCCGTGTTATCATCTGGTTCACCTCCCCCCATGGTCTGCTGTCTAGAAAAGGCTAGGGCTGGCTGACTGGCTTTGCTTTTGCTTGCTTGCTTGCTTGGCTTGCTTGCTTTGCCTGCTTTCTTGCTTTGCTTGCTTCCTAGTTAGGTTAGCTAAGCAGTCCAATTCTTTCCCTGGACTGTTCCTTTTTCCTTTCCTCTTCCTGAATACCATCCAACCTGCTCTGGACTGGGATCTAGGAAACACCAAGGAACACCAGGAGCCTGCATTTTGTGATCTGCAGCAGCCATCCCCAGTGCTGGAGAGCAATCCCCAGTGTCCAGACCCGGGCGACCACTCCCAGGAAAGACTTTCTGGATTTGTTCATCTCTTCAGAGGGGTGAAAGAGTTTTGTTGTCATCTGGTGTTGTTAATTGTTTTGGTGCTGGGGAGTGCTTTGTTTGTTGAATAAACAGGTTCTTTTCCACTTCTCTCTCAGAGGAAATTTTCCCCTGAACCAGGTGGGTGGGGAGGGGCCGTGGGGGTTTATTTCCTGGGGGCTCCTTTCAGAGGGTTTTCCCCAAATTTGCCCTAAACTAGGACAACTGGGCATAAGACTTCTTTTTCTGGCTTAGCTCCAAAAGATCCTTGTTTGCCAAGATGGCCTTCTGTCCTAGCTGCTTGACTTCAAACATTTTGGAATTCCCTGCTGCTGTGCCTTTGGGAGGTGGTGCTTGAAAAATGACCAGCACTGATCTTTACTAACCAGTTCCCTGAGCAATCTGAAATCTGTTCTCCTCTTGTTCTGGGTTGAAGTTTTGTTAGCTCTTTTTCCCCTGTCAACAGAGCATCTTGGTGCTCTCCTGGGGTTCCTCTGGTTCTAGAAATTTGCCTTGCTCTGCGGAACGTGTCTGTACCAGAACTGTTCACCTTGGTGAGTGATGGTTATAAAATTACCCTAGTTTTTGTGCTCTTATACATACACCAGTACGCTATTGCAACACTGATAAAGTGTTTCAACTTTAATCTTACCATGACCACAGCAGAACTGTTATGGGATGGAAGTAGGAAGAAACAAAGGTGTATGAAAAACTTACACAGTCTGCCAGAAGATATAGGCCAATTCAACCAACTATTTTAGCTTAAAGTCTACTAGCAGAAGTGAAAAGACATGCTAGAACTCTCATGTTCTTTGTGAATATTACTTATTTTCAAAATCAGTTAACTTGTCTCATTCCTGAACAAGAACAAGAGGAGGCAATAAAGCAAGAAGAGAAAACATTGGAATGAGGGAAGAAGTTTAGATAGGGAGCAAGGAAGGGGATTCCAGGATAGAACTTTCATTTTAGTGCACAAGAACCAGCTCATTCTTTAAAGAAGAAAGTATTCCAGTAGATCAATCTGATTCCCTGCAAGATAGGTCAGGTAGCTTAATCAAGTCATAATCAATCTCTGTTCCCACAGACAAAGCAGGTGCCAAGGCTACCTTGCTCTGAAACCAGTCTCAGTGACACAGTTCACAGGGCAGCAAGAATAGTCTGGTTTGTGTGTTCCTTCCTCTCCTTGGTGTGAGGCCTTCAGAGCTTTTATGCATCAGACTTCAAACATTCACTGTTTCAGCCGAGTTCAATGCGAGTCAGTGTCCTGAACCTGTGTAATCACCACAATACAAAGCAGCATTAATCAAGTTGCCTACAATTATGGGGTGTTTGTAACCTAAATTTCCTCTTGTATCTTAACCATGTCATAGGGATAGGAAGACTTTCTCTTTGGAATGGTACTGCAAAGAATTAGTTTGAAATGAGTCATTGTGATCACAAGAAACTCTAACAAAAGAAAATTTAACTCAATTTTCAAACAGGGTACAAGTCGTGTTCAGAAAGCAGTTTAGAGTCATACTTGAATACAGACCAGTTCAAAAAAGGACTCTGTTCTGTTAACAAAAACCATAGACACACAGCAAAAATAAGATCCTATGATCACTGAACTAAATTCTATTATAATGAACAGACAAAGAAACAAGTTAATTTTGTTGTCTGCACTGGTATTGCAAAGTCTTGTGAATCCTGAATTTTTGTAAGTGAAATAATTTCCAAGTGTTCCTTGTATTATTTTTAGACAATGTGTCACTTTATAAATGCTAACGCAAGTAGAAATTATTTCATCTAATTTTAAGGAATGTTTTAATGTTCTTTTTTCACCCTGGTATAACATAAAATAATATATCTCAATATATTTTCACAGTCACTGTGCTATTATTCTCACTCAGAAGAGATGGTACATACAAAGCAAATGTTTCATCTCTCCTGGGTGAGAGGTTACTTTCATGGGAAATTCATTTCATAATGATTTCATATCCGTGATACTTAAGAATGATCTTCCAGGATCACACAATGAAACAGAAATCTTCTTGGGAAATGATACTACATACCCCATTAAGATTTAGGTCAGCTATGTTTTGAAGAACTTTCATCAGGATGTAAAGGCGTCCTCAGTGAATTGAAAAGGGCACAATAATAAAACTATCTGAACTGGGGGATGTGTGCAATAGGAAATAATTTCAGTAGGCCACAATGGAACATAAATGGAAGGTTAGAAATGGAAGAATTAAAATAACTTTCAAGAAAAGAAAAAGGTACCAGATGCATATCACATATTATCATGTTATGAGAGAAAAGCTAGAGAAAGGAGAAAAGAAAAGAAATATTTGAAATGCAAGAGAAATATTTCTGCAAATGACCTTCTTGTGGCCTCTGAAAAATTTTCAGACCATTCTGCTTTTTCTGCTGTTTCCTATCAATATGAAGGCAGTGAGACCCTTAAAAAAATGCACAGTACTAATTTAGAATGCAAGATCAAAAGACTACTGATAGCTCACAAGGATTCAGGTTTGGAAATCTCAGATTTATTGGTTTTCAATTCCTCTTATTATAAAGGGACTGATAATGAACTTCATACAGAAGAAATAACTTGGAGTACCATGAAAACAACAGTTTACAAGGAGTTTTGTGAACCTTATGTAGTAAGAGAGGTATACATAAGGGACTTTATCATGATGTATTCTTTTTATCCTTGTAATTCTATAATTTTCTCACCTTAAATGATGCTACTCCAAGACATAAATAAAATCAAACAGAGAAAACAATATAGTTCTATTCTTGATCTGAGTATTCTAGATTAAGTTTAGAATGACAGCAGTAAACAGAAAACGCTTTTACCCAAAATATTTACTTATAAGTCAGAGATCACACTGTTTGTCCAGATGAAAGCATTCTCCATATGAAACATTCACAGAAATGTTAAAAAAATCAAACCCCAAAAAAGATAAAGTCATCTGTGTTTCAACATTAGATAATTGCAATTTTTACCTTCTGCAAGATTCATGTTTACATAGAGCTGATATTTTGTTGCTGGCCATTGAGTAGGCAAGTAAACCCAGTGTTGTATTTCCTCTTCAGTATTATCAGGTCTTCAGATTCAGATTCTATGATTCTAACTAGCTTGGGGGAAAGCATGACTGAGACACATTCCATCACCAAGCATGTTATTTAGCAAATTAGGGCTCCTAAGTCACAGGGCAGATGATGTATCTATGCCTAGAATAGTGTATCTCAATCACTATCATAAAATGTAAGATGTTTTCTCTTACAACCATAGTCAGAGTGATAAAAGGTCAATGTTAATAAAAAAAAATAATTCATTATTTTTAAAAGAGGACTTTTTTCCCATAAAACGCATACCTAGTTTTCAGTAAGTTTTATAGTTGGATCACATCATCATGTTAATATTTTCATACAGTATGCTCCATCTTAGATGGGTCTTTTACACTAGTAGAAATCATCTTAAATGTATGAATAGTATCAGAGCCTACCAGTGAGACTGCTTTTTGCTGGCATTTCAAGTTTATGTTGAATTGTGAGTCTGTGAGAATAATATAAAAAATTGACTATAATAGAGTAATTTAGGTCAGAAAAGATCCTTGAAATGGAGTTCAACCATAAACTTAGTGCTGTCACTACTAAAACAAATCCTCAAGTGTCACATATGCACATCTTTTAAATACCTTGAGGGATGGTGGCTCAATCCTTTTCCTGGGCAGCCTGTTCCACTGCTTAATAACCCTTTCCATAAGGAAAGATTTCTTATATCTTACCTGAACAGCCATCTTCTCCAGGAGAATGGAATGGACAGTAGGGACCGAGTCACCAACATCCACAGTTTCGCCATCACAGAATCCTTGTGCATGGGGAAGACCTCTAAGATTGAGTACAACCCTCAACCTAACACTTTCAGGTCCACCACTAAATTATTTACCAAAACACCACACCTACAAGATTTCTGAACCATTTCAGGGATGGTGATTCTGTCACTTCCCTGTGTAGCCCATTCCAATTGCTGATCATCCTTGTCATCCACACTAAGCTGCTCAAATTAATTTATCAGGCTGATCAGTTCCACAGTTTTGCACTAGCACAGCATCAGTTTTTAGACATGGGTTTTTTGGTGTAGTCCATACAGTCAATATAAATGTTCCAACTTACACTGTCTAAAAAATACCTCATCCATAGCTGCTATATAACTTAAGAAAAATAATCAGTTTGATAAAATTCTCATATCTTTAGCTAAATAAATTTTGCAATTCTGATGATTTAGGGTTTAAAAATTACTTTCTAGGAATGTATTTAATGGATTATTACTTTCAGAGTAAACTTTTTTAAATAAAGGTTATGTCATCAAACACTCCTAATCCATAGCTAATTGTCATAGAAGGATTTTAACACAATACCATTAAAAAGTTAATATGCAGAAGTAGAGTTGTGCATATAGAGAATTAGCTCCAAAATACATTTTGTAGTGTATCTGATGCATTTCGAAGAAATCTTCTACTTCTCCTTTTCTGTAATGACCCCATGACAGGTATCCTTACAAATTAAATACATGCTTGTACAAGAAGTACTTTTTACTCCTTTTTGTGTAGAAACCACTCGTATATATACATATATATATACATATACATATGTATATATATATATATATATATATATACACATATATATATATAGATAGATATATATATAACTATTTTTTAGGTCTAATTTGTAAATTAAAGTTCTAAGAGGCCAAGGCAATATTAATTAGGAAACTGAAAAAAAAAAAAGATTATCCCTTGTGATTAAACTCCTTGTTTAAGCTGTTACTGCAAACACCAAGAATAATTTCCTTTTTTAGTGTTTCAGATCAGCAAGGTTCATTGCATGCTGAGTTTGAGGACTCTTAGTAAGTAAGCAAAATGCATGAATTAGAACTGTTAAATTTGCTTTCAAGTATAATGTAGAAGTACATTAAATAAATTCTTTGAAGCTATTTCCAGTCTCAAATCTGTAACATTTTCTAAAAGCTGTAAGATATATTCCTACATGAAAAAGAATTCACCTTTTGGTTAAAAATAGTTCCAAAAAATAAACAACTTTCTTACAGGTGGTTGATCTGAAAATTATCTTTCCCTGTCTTCCATAGCCCAGAAGGAGAAGATAATTACAGCTGTTGAGAATGGAGTGCTAACTACATCATCTGTGCCACTGTTTTCTACTTCAATCAGCTTTTACCTGCTGCTGCTTTTGGCAGAGGTGGACATGAGGAATTCAGCTTCTTCCCTTGGTAACTAGAGAATAACAGGGAAAGATTTGGAGTTCTCCTTTCTGAAGCCCACAGTCAATAAGTAGAAGTTGCTTATATAGTATGCACTTCTTATGCTAAAGGAGAATGGCCAGACAAGGAGAAAGTCTATTTACTGTCATCAACTTCAACATATTCTGCTTTTGCTTCTCACTTCAACATCCTCATTAGTACTACCAAAGGCAGTACTAAGCTTTATACAGGTAATGGTTACATTCAGTATAAATCTAAGATGCTGGAATAGCCACTCAAGGTGCTTTATTGCCTATATAGTATTTATATTGCATCCTAAAATCCAGAATTCATGGCCCAGATACAGAAAGGCACACAAAGAGGTAAATGGCCAAATAGCTAAATATTGTGACACTAATGATTTTGTGTGTTCTCAACAATTTAGAGAACCCTGAAAGCTGTCTCAGTTACAGCTGAGTTATATACCACTTTATGCACCTTGAGGTCTCAAGACATCACTCTACTCATAAAAAAATCTGCCTTCTGGGACAGGAGACTCCACCAAACATGAAATAGCATGGATGTTTCCTGTATAGTCTATTCCCTCAGGAGCAGGAAAAATAGGCACTTTCAAAATTCTATTATATGATTTTCATGAAGAAAAGAAAGACAGAATATAATGTCTCTCATCTTTCTAAATGCCATGGTTTTGGGAACATCCTACATTGCACATCTGTAAAGTCATTCATTTTCACTTACTGCAAATTTCACTGCTTGCAAACACTAAAATAATGGATGGCATGACCAATTTTTTCTCCTCATAACATATTCCAGTTCACAATCACCTGCAGAATAATTTGCATTGTCATTGAGACTCAAAAGTCATTACAAAGCCACATTTTGCATGTGGTGGTTTATCTGATGAAGTTATCTTAAATTTCAATTTAGTGGCCCCTGCATTAGTTTTAGAATCTGCCCTTCAGAATAATATGTTGCTATTTTTAATATTATATTAGCCTTTGTTTATAGTCCTTCAGTCGGTTTTCACTTCATTGAATCTGAATGGAAAGCAAAATTAAGATATATTTGAATAGAAGATCTACCTTAAAATAAAAATAACAAACTAAACACCAAAACCCCCACATTAGCTTTATCCATTTTACACTGGAAGTGGATATGTAATAAGGAGTTTGAGAGAGTAGAAGACCATGTCAATAGTGAGAACTCTGGGACATTAACCTTGGGCAGCTGCCAGACTCAGCTACTCTGTCACTACTTTCCTCAACAGGATAGGAGGACAAAATAACAAGACAAAGAAAAACTCATGACGTGAGATAAAGACAATGAGACTCCTTACCAAATACTATCACTGGCAAAACAGACTTGACTTGGGGAAAATTTGGGTTCCTGTCAGTTAAATTAAGGTTTGTTTAAGAAACAAAGGCAAAATCTAAAACACCTTTCCTTACCATATTCCCTTCTTCTGAGGCCCAGCTTACCTGCTTCATTCTTGATTCTTCTAACTTTTTGCCGCAGTCTATATTTAGCTTAATACACATTTAAGTATATAATAATTGACAACACAATATAAATCAATTTCTACAAGAATTGAAGACCAACTTGAATCCTGAACTAGTCCAGTATTTTACTTCCAGGAAAATTTAATCATTGCAAAAGTCCATTTAAAATAGGATTCTGAAAGTACCAGATAGAAGGCAAAAAGGACAATAGTCAATTATTCTCATGTCTGCTTTGACATTAAATTAACACAGTATTAATATCAGAGCCTCTTGAGTCCTTATTAATGTAGGTTGGCTTAAGTTAAACACTCTACTTTTTTTCTTCAACACTGGAATGCTATTTGTATTTCTTATATTTTCACAGCTCTTACTGCTGTTAGTTTCTGAATTTAAACAGAACATATTACAAACCTTTGAAGATTTACTGTTTAATGGTTTAATACTCTTCTAAAAGTGATATTAGTAACAGAAATAAAGAATTCTGAAAATTGAACAAATTCTTTCAGATGAGTTGATATTACCATAAGCAGCCAAGCAAATATTTTGAGCATTCTAGTAGTGCATTACTTCATTCTGACATTACATACCCCAAAACAATATATTAGCTACTTTATCTCTGAAGCCTGCTTCTGGCTTCTTTTACTGAAAAAAAAAAAAATTCTCATCAATACAATCATAGTCCCAGCAAAGCATTTAAACGTCAGGTTACTAAATTTGTGTCTTGGTTTTGGCTGGGATAGACTTAATTTTTTTCCTAGTAGCTGGTATAGTGATGTGTTTTGGATTTAGGATGAGAAGAATGTTGACAATAAACTGATGTTTTAGCTGCTATTGAGCAGTGGTTACATGAAGCCAAGGACTTCTCAGTTTCTCATACTGCACTGCTGGCAAGTAGGTTGGAGGTGCACAAAAAACTGAGAGGAGACATAGCCGGGATGGCTGAACCCAACTGGCTAAAGGGATATTCTAGACCATATATTGTCATGCTCAAAAAAAACCTGGGGAATACAGCCTGCTACTTAGGGACTGGCTGGGCATGAGTAACTGTGTGGTAAGCAACTGCATTGTGCCTCACTTGGCTTGTATATTCTCTTGGTGTTTTTAAAAGTTTCCCTTCCCTTTCTGTCCTGTTAACTCTTTATCTCAATCCATTGATTCAATTTTTTTTTTTTTTTTCAGGTTCTTTCCCCATCCCACTGAGGGGGTCTAAGCAAATGGCTGTGTGGTGTTCTGTCCCTGATGGAATAAACCACAACAACAATTCAGAACATATTTTCAACCTCTATTTAGAAACACCAAAGATTATAAATATTTTGGCAGAATCTTTATCCTTATGCTCTTTAGAATGTCTAGTGTCAGAACAAAGCATATTCGAATATATATTCTAATATACTCAACAGTGTGCCTCATACAACTTTTCCTTGTCCTGTAGCTCATATCTGTCTTTCTCATGTCATTAACATTTTTATGGAAGAGCATTCCATTATGCAGTACAAGCAAGCCATGTCATTTTTTTTCACTTTTCTTACAAATTATTACCTTGGTAAACATACTATAGTATTGGTAGCATCAATGAAGACTGTAAATGTTACTGCAAAACAAGTTGAGACTTACACAGCAAAGCTATGTTTCTTGTTATTTAAATGTTTACACAAGAAATTCCAAGGATTATTTTACCCCAGTGTTTCAGAACCAATCTTTATCTCTGCAAGAAGTCTCAGTTAAATGTGTACCTTGGGTTTACCAGTCTGTCACAAGATAAGAGCCTATGATGATTGACATCATGCAAATGCACTAAAACTTGCTGTGGAAGCTTAAATTTAACTCTGAGGAACAGTGAAATTCTACTTTTATGTACTCTTTTAGTAGAAGAGCAATTGCTAAAAATTTCTTACTGAAAAACACACACTTAAGAAATGAGAAACATGGACACCCATTCTCCAAGGAAAACAAAACCTGAAACTGCTGGAAAATGTTATGTGCATTAACTATGCAACTTTAATATTATACTGCTTGTGCCTGGTAAAACTAAGATGAATTGATAACAACTTACTGAGATCACATGTAGTACAACTCAGTCTAATAAAATGGTTTTTATAAGAATTTATAGGTTTTTTTGGGGTGATTTTTTTTTTACTTTAAAGACTGGCTGTTTATCTTCCACTGCTCAAATCTATAAGATACTGTGAAGATAACTGTGAAGATAATTTTCTAACAATTCATACAGTAATATTAATAAAAGGTATCTGCTAAAAAAAAAATCAAAACAACAATTTAGGTTAAGTTGAGCTTCATTTTTCTGTAAGCAAGGAGAAGAATAAACAAGACTGATCCTTGAAAATCACAGATTTTAGCAATCATTCACATAACTTAACCAGATGTCTGAATGGGTGTGTAATAAGAAATGCAGTTTGCATCTTACTGCCTGTAGAGCTGTCATACTGACTGATTCCTATCCTTCCATCCTGTGCAAGCCTAGTGAAGTTGCTAAGGTGAATGGCAAATATTTGATAATAAGAACAGCCCTTTGTAAAACTTTAAATAAATACCTGTAGCTGCCTTTAGCACACTGAGGGGAACAGGATCTGGAATATATTAATCCAACGCTGTAAATAGATGCCTGTAACACAACATATCTATTGATTGGTGACATTTGTGTTGATTTTTTATTGACTATTTTATTTTACCTCAACTTGTATTGCATTCCTTTAGGAAGGGAGATGAGTACCAATAGAGCACTTAGAAAGAAGAGAGGACAGTTTCTGGGGAACTTAGAAGTATACATAGGAATATTTAGATGGCAGTACATGTTACTCACAACAGTTGAAGAGCTAGAAACACTTAGAAAATATACAACTATGTCTCAGAGGCAACTGGTTATCTTCTAGGAGCTAAAAGAAAATTTTTGAGTTCCTTGCAGATCAAGAAGTAAGTGCACAGTCTAAAATCCATCCTAATCATAAAAATTAGTTTACTTCTAAATTTCTGTTCTCTCTGACCCAGTCACTGAGTTGCCTCCATTTTAAAAGTACTATAATTCTTTTAAACTGAATTATATTAATCTTGAAAACCCCTATGTCATCTTTGAGGAATTTATTAAAAATAAGTCTATATAGGTATGCTGTAACTCTCTGACCAAGCTATGTCCACACTATTTTGTTAGCATCTCATGACAGACAACAACCAATTTGGACTTATTCCATGAATTATGTTATGTCATCAAACTTGGAATAAAGAATTTTTTAAGGTCAGACACAAGACCTTTGGTAAAGAAGTCAAAGGAGAGAGAGACATTGAAAACTGTTAGAAATTCTAGAGTCCTCACAGTGTCTGTCACTACCAAGGGGCCCAAGAACCACATTCTCAAGCCCACTATGAGGAAAAAAAAAAAACCCAAAAAAACAAAAAAACAAAACAAAACAAACAAAAAAACCAAAAGAACAACCACATAACATCTTTGCTGCAGAAAGTCAGGACATCAGAGCTGCAAAGCATTAGGTTGTATGGGTATACAACCTAAGTATACACAGGATATATATAAAATCTGAGGGACAAATAAAAACAGTAGATCGCTGCCATTTTCATCTGGCCACATCCAGTCCAGATTTTTACATTGTTAACCATCTCAATATCCCAGCTTCTGGGATCTTAAATTCAAAACCACCTCCACTTTTAATGGGACAAGAGTCTTTTAAAGCATAAGAAAAACGATACTGATCTTCAGATAGCTGGTTTAATTTTTTCATTCTTCTTCCAAAACAGAAAAGAAAAAAACAACCCAAAAACATTTGCATTCACATCCTTTTATTACAATATAGGTGTAATAAGTGTCACTCAAGATGACAGGGAAATTTTAAAAAGGGGTCAACTTCTGAGCAAGCTCTACCCTATATTAGGAAGTAATAGCAGTCTCTTCAGGCTGGTTTAGCCTTTAGAAATCTGTGACTGAAAATACTTGCTGGTTAACAAGTTATCCAAATGACTTGATTTTAAAATGTAAAGACCTGGTATCATAAAACTTTTATTAGAAACATGATTTGCATGTGTTACCTTGAATAATGCAATTAGGCTCTACCCATTAGATGTTTTTATTTGTCATAGAACCAACCACTGGTGAATGAGAATCCTATTTAGCATTGCAACAGCTCACTTCACCATGCTTCATGCACATGAACTACACACAGTAGAACACACGGAAATTCAACATGGTCCCAGGGAGGAGCAGCCCAAGGACAATGTTTAAATTTAGAAGTAGTTGAAGGAAGAAACACTTGACTTTTTTTTTTTTATCCTGTATATGTTCTTAACAAAGTATTCTTATTCACTCAACTGGTATTAAGGACCATTTTCTACTGAACCTGCATGGAACAATGATGACTCAGTGAATGATTATGCAAATAACACATCAGTATTTCCAGTAGGTATTATACAGCATAAATCCCAGGCTCCTTCCTGTTGAGAAAGAACTACTGAGAAAATAATCAGCCAAGTATCACCTGTTTCAAACATTACAAGTTTTCTACATTTGAGGTATAATTAAACTGTCTTGAACTTGCATTAAAAAAGTATTTTCAAAATACTTCTATGGTTATTTACAACATTGATAGTTCTTAGCATATACTATGCTTGTGTATCAAAACCTTATTTTAACAGAGCTATGCAGATTATGATAATGACAATACACTGCTGGACTAGAAGCAGGTATAATACTTTAATCCTTCATTGTGAAACTTGAGGAGTAAAAAAAACTATGGTTTTGGTTTGGTGACTGCTTGGCTGTCAAAGTAGGATTACATAGCCCACACTCCCTGTCCCCAAGCATTTGCAGTTCTGAAAAAAAAAAGCTAAGGTCGGGATATGACTGAAGCAGCAGATGCTGAGAAAATAATAGTTTCTTTTTTCTCCCTTGGGAGCAGTATGGCAATTACATTTTAGCTTTTCTGCTGCACCATGGCTTCCTGCTCCTCCTCTTTGCTACCCATGCTGGACGTATTGGTGCAGGGGGTTCAGCTGGGCTGCTGATTTTGCCCCCAACACTGGCAAGCTGTCCCCAGGCTGAGCTCTATCGAGCCTGGCCATGTACCCTTCAAAATTAATTTACAGTCCTCTCAATCAGCCTGCCAACTCATGGACTGGAGTTTCTTTTCCCCTTTTTAGGCAAGTGAACCCTATCTGCCTCCAACATGCCCAGTGAACAAGAAAGAAACAAGGATAAACAAAAACGTATGAACACCTAAAAAGTTTCAAACCAAGTTACTGTACTTATGATTGATACAGAAAATTAAAGACAGTTCTCTCAACAATTTTTCTGATGAAAAAGTGCTGAATACTTAACCCATTTTTTACAGGTATCTAAACTCAAAGAAACAATCCCTACATAAGCATAATTTTCATCAGCAGAAGCTATTTCTTTAAATAAAAAGTGTATATGAGGACATTTAGCTAAAAACTGATATAAACTGTATTTATATGCAGGATCTTCAAGTGAAATGAGTTAGAGGTTATTAACACCCTTGCACAATTTAAAAATATTTAAACCTAACATAATTTTCTCTAAATAAAAATTGCCTTTAGAAAACTTTTTTATGGGTACTAAGAAGCCCTGTAAACTATGTATATTCTAATAACATTACAGCCATCTAATTAAGTCTGAAATTAACCTGGTTTTGTGGCAAAGAATTTTTTTCCTTTGTGTTTATTCCTTTTTTGTCTTGTATGTTATTCTAATTTGGATTGTTTTCATAGATTAGCTAAGAAAACACTACATGAGTATTCATTAGTCTCTAATTAGCATTTTTAAATCCTTACATTTTGATTTAAACATGCATGAAGCCTAATCTCTGTAACTTCAATTAGAATCGCTAATTTAATAAATTTTGAACTAATGAGTGTACTGTTCTAAAATTGTTTATCATCATATATTTCACAGAAAAATGAGATTATGAAAAGTTTATGCAATACACTTTTGGAAGACTTTTTTTAGCAGCAAGGTGATCTTGGTCAGTTTGGGGGTTTTACTATTATTTTTTTCCTTCTAATTTGATATAAAACCAACAATAGCCCCAGTTTATCCAACTATCTCAATATTATAAAGAGTGATAGACATTTTAAGCTATAGAGGTCATTCTGCAAAGAAGTTGTGGCTGTGACATTTCTGCTTATTAAAAAGAACCAAAGAGTCTTATTCCCTTCTGTTAACTAATAACTTATAAAACAATGAGGAATTTGTACTCTGGTGTAAACCTCACTGTACAGATTGTTTGAGTTATGCTTACTTCCTGTTTTTAAGACAATAAAATTATGGCCAAATAACAGCAAATTTTTCTATAAAAGTCCTTTTACATAGAGAAAATCACCAGGGTCAAAAATGGTGCAAAGATGTATTTAACATCTAGCCAAGATAATATAGAAGTGTTGAATTTAGAGAGAGTTAAGTCAGAGACAGATCTGATATCCACATTTCCTAAAAATAGGTCTGATCAGTCTGTTCTTCTCCACTATACAATGGCTGCTATTTACGTTTTAGACTTTAATTGAAGACTGAGAAAAAATTAAAGTTAATTGTTGCCAACTTGTTGGCCAGGAAAGTTCAAAACAGAGAAATAAGTTTTAGATGCCTGGGTGCTCTGGTGTGCACCTTGTCTTTTGTCTAGTGCAAGGATTTACCAAGGAGACACAGCCCACAACTTGAGCCTGCAGCTTGAACAGCTGTGCCAGTGGGCCTTCACCATTTGGATAATTTCTCTGTCACATGGAGGAGTTCAGCTTGTCAACTGGTTGTTTGTGGAGCATGATGATGGTAAGAAGGATGGGCTGGTCATTCAACTGTTAGATTTAGCGTTTGGGTTAGTCCTATATTTCAGTATTAGCATTGCCAACAACTGGCCACAGGCTGAGTGTTTGCAGACTGAGAATTGAGCTTTGTCATGTTTGCTACATTTGACTTTTTCTTGACCTTCCTGCAACATTTTTTCACTTGGTTTAGCTGTGATTTTTTTTTTTTAATTAACAAAGAGTCTGTTGCTGATTTTTTTTTTTTTTGCTTCTTTTGCCTTTACATTGTGCAATCACAACTTTGTATACAAAGTAGTCATGAATATCTATTCTCTAAAAATATATCATTGTACAACTAATATTACAAGGTACACAGAAAAAAGAGTACTGACAGGAAAGCAGAGGCTATGATTGGTGACTACTGCCACAAATGCAACCTCAAGTTCTGTATGCAGTCTCATCCTCTCAAGTCTATCTTATCAAGCATATCCTGTAGTGTGCAAAGTGTGTTCAGACATTACATTTGCTGAGTTTGCCATACATCTATGAAGCACGAAAAAGGCTCACCATTAGTGTCCGCACTGCCTCTCCTCCTGATTTCCTTGCAGCCTTTATTTTGCTTTTGGCTTAAGAGCAGCAAGTTACAATTGCATCTGAACTATCCCAGACGCTGCTCAGGATTCTACAGGCAAATATACAGAACAAGCCCTCCTGTAGCTGGGTGTCTTCATTTGTCTTTGCCGTTGAACAGTATAGAACACTTCAGCTTGTAAAAAAACAGCCAAAGAATATTAAGGGACATTCTGTTGATGAAAAAGGTTAAGCTCCAAATTAGATAAGTAGGAAGTTAGAGTGAATTTTTCCAGGGTTTGTAATTGGTTTTGTACTTTGTCATGATAATGCTTGCATTACGGAGTTTTGAAAGTGTTCAGTAGACCAATTCCTAAGAGCAGAGTGAGTGAAGGGAAAAGCTGGGGAGTCTAATTAATATTTTAGGGTGAAAACCAGTTCTTTTCTAATTCAATATTTTCTAAAATAAAAAAAATGACAACTAGAAGTATCTTAATTGAAAATGTTTCCATTAATATTTCATCTAAGCTTCACAGCAAGACATACCTCTTCACAAGTACATAAGAGGTTGTTAAAAATGCTTGCAATGTAATGGTTTTGCTGATAACAGTAAAATGTGCATCTGAGCTCAACAGGATTGAATCAAATACAAGGCATGTTGCTGAAGGTGTGTGAAAGTCAAACTAGTCAAAACCATGGAAATTAATACTTCAATCAGCTTAGCATAAATTTCATCCAAAATCTTGTCAGAAATTTATGAACTCAGCCTCCCTCCATCTGCAGTGAACTTGCAGAATTTAGCTAACAAAAGTTCCTTTATTCTCTGTGAGTCCTGTATATTTTGTAGGATTTCATTCAATTCTTCAAAAACTTTGAAAATCCAATAATAGCCTACCTATATACTATACTGAAATCATACAAACACTGTCTAAAGTGTTTGAGAATCTCAAAGTGAGAATCCTCACAGCACTGAGAATCCTTATAGCATCTTCCAAAATTTGACACAAAGCTCAGCTTAGATGTGTCTGATTAAAGCTGCTTATATTAAACATTTGATCAAAACCCCTTATATTTTCCTTATTCTTAGCCTTAGGTGTGTGGGAGGTGGGAATTCATTGAATAAGGGGGGATGAAAAATGTATTTTTAATAGAAAATACTTCTGTTGTCTTTGAAAGACACAACGTTAGCAGAGCCTGTATTTTCTCTTAACTGTACTATGAAAGTGTAGATAGAGAAGTCATCACAACTGCTGTTACAATTCAAATCTCTTATCCAGTTCCAACAGAGCCCTCACAACAATATCTTGGTGCCTCAGATAGATTTACTCATTTTGTGTATGTACACAACATAGATGACACAAAGATTATCATTATCATCTTTACTTAAATAAAGGAAACAAAAGCACAGGTGCCAAGAATAAGATCAACAAAAGCATGTTGCTAGAGTGGACATTATGCAACATTTTCTAGGAACTGGTTTTTTCAATGCCCCTTTTTGGAAAAGCATTGTTGTGGTTTTAGCTGTCAGATAGAGGAGGTCTGTTTCTTCAGTTTCTTTTTCCCAACTTGCACACACTGAAGTGTCTCCAATACTCCAGCAATGTGTTTTGTGAAGGAGCAAGCACTTTTAGACTGGCTTATAATATATTTCCAAACTTAGGAAGCAACCCTTTAATCTCTGTGGCCAATCAAATAAGCTTCATGAAGGTGAATTTTGTACTTCTGTGCTTATGTGTGATAATGCTGCATCTTAGACAAAAGAAAGGAAAACCAGAATGGCTGTAGAGCCACCCTCTCTCCACTCCATCCTTTCTTCACCTCCCATCATAAGTAAAGGTGAAACCCATGAAAAGGTGTTACTGGTCCTTAAAAGAATGTAACCTTGAGCATTAGACATTTAAAGACTAACAAAGAACAGACATCCATCATCCATGAGTTTTGGCAGGAAGTAGGACAAATAAGAAAGTGCAATGCCAGTTATGACCCGACAGTTATAGCATACAAGAAAGAACAGAGGAATCGCTCCAGCATCATCTCTCAAAGCTCAGGACACAAGATGAAATCAACATTTCTACTTAAATCATAGACTAATTCATTGTGGGAAGACAGCTAGGGCTGAAATTAGAGAAAACTGGGAAGCTATACTTACATTCCAGCAGAAGTTACAACTTGATCCCATAATCCCATATATAGGATGAAAGCCCCCTGAAAGTTTTCATTTTTTAAGTTACTTCTCATGACTTTTTGCTATCACAGACTCAGCAAACATAAGTAATTTTGAAATTTAAAATGTCCTCTCACATTTTCATATTGACTTTCCCCAAGGCAGTGATGGATACCACAGAACTGTGTCAGTGTTATTTCAGCTGCAACATGTGGATTATTATATTTTCATTCCACTAGAATTTTGGGCTAGATAACTAGGCCTAAAGCTGTGTAAGTATTTAAGTCTCTTCCAGAAATCAGTTCATATTGCTGATTTACCACCTGAGCAATACTTATAATACAAGTATTGACATTGATTCACACATGAGTTATTTAGGAAAACATTGGGTGCTCAAGTTGACTGAATATATTCCAGGAGATATCAGTATCTCAGTGTATAGCACCCCTGGAAAAAGAAATATGATTAAAAGAGTAGTGTGTGTCAACGACAAGAGACAGTTCTAACAAAACCTATAGTTATTATTAGAAACATAGCTAGGAATGCTGCAGAGTCTTATGAACAATGAAACATCATCAGCTCCTGCTATTTGTCATAATGTGACTCAGTGCAGTGTAAGATCAGTATAGTAGGCACTGGATCCCTGAGGAAACATTTCAGTGCAAAACATAGGGATTTCTCTATGAAGGTAACCAACCACATGAAGAATATTTTGTCGTTAAATCAAAAACACTCTTCATTATGGACAGAAGATGAAAAGTAGAACTTTCTGCTTTTCAGTTCTACTTTATTTGGCAAAAACATTGAAAGTTTACTCTTAACAACAGGAACAATATAGGTTTGCTTCAATGAGTAAGGATTTTTGAGTCAGCAAATAATGATTAGAGAAATTTTTGGAGAGTGATTTTTCACAGTAGCTTTTAAAGTGCAGTAAAAGAGTGCAAGTCACAAGGCTCCACCTGATTTTTTGAAATTCCCTTATTTTCCAATATGTACTATAAAAATTTGTTTTTTATTTTCTGAAACAAAGCTACCTTAGGGATGTATCTGCTAGATTTAGAGACAGGCTGTTATATGCAGGTGTGACCGCAGAGCTGTGGGAGCCACCCTGCTGTGGCTCCAGCTTGTAAGGGCTTTTGCCCTTACATGCCCTTATTGCATATTGGTTCAATGATTGCCAGTTGAACAAAGCTAGCTTAAAACCAGAAGGGTCCAGGTGCTAGTAAATATAGACAAAGTCACCCAATTAAACATTGTCTTTATCCCTTATAAGATCAGTTTGGGTGTGCAAAGTTGCACAGGTCTTTTTCTAGATCTAATCCAAGCTATTCATTCAGAGGCAGGGAGTCATCCTTAAATTCCTGCTTAAAACCATGTATTTCTAAACACACTGATAGCATAGCAGATACAGCCAGTAGGAGATTTGTTTAGATAAAGTTTAGACATCAGAGTACAAGAACATAAAAACAAAAATTTTATACATATATATATATATATATATATATATATATACACATATATATATATATATATATATTGCACTGGACAAAAGTTCTGCCTACAAGCAATCAACAGGTAAGATAGAATATTTACACAACTAACTTATAGTCACAAACATGAACAAATTTAGCTCTTCATACAAGTATAAATTTAAAAGCACACACCCATGAAACTTGCTTGTATTCTCTTAGTAGCACAAAAGCAGTTAGAAGGTTACCACCAATAACTTCAGTTTTTTTCCCTCAACTTTAAACAGGCTTCATACTGACAAAGATGGATTCTTTTTGTCAGTCTCAAAACCACTTAAACAGAAAAAAAAATTACAGCCTAGAACATTAGCTAAAACCAATTCAGTATTAAAACAGAGACTACAAAACACAAGCCACTCTCTTTTATACTTACCTAAGTAATGTTACCTCAAGGAAGTCTTTATGGTTCACTCCTGAAGTTCCTCATTCCTTCTTCAGGATCTCAACCACCACTCACTCAAATCACAAATGACAGCTCTATTTTGACAGATTCAAATCCCAGAGGAAACCTGCACCTTTCCCACATAGTCTTAGTGGGAAACCTGTCATGGAACTCAGGTCTTCCTCCCACACTATATTTCAAAGAGATAACACAGTTTATTCTAAAATAAATAGATAGATTTTTAAAAAGCAACAATAAACATCTTATTTGAATTTTCATATGTGATGAACAGATTGTTTCACCTCTTTTAAAATACAGAATAAGCAGTGTGCCAACCTACTCTTTCCTTTTTTAAGTAATTGGAGACATCTGGTTACCATTTGCTAATGGAAAATAATCAACCAATTTATACTTTGTCAACAGATCTGTTTTTATATGCTAAGAAGCTTGGCTTGTTGAATGTGTTTTGGTTGTATTGTATAGAAGAAACACAAGACAGTTCTCTTATTGGGAAGGCATTGGATTTTATTTTAAAGTAATTTATATTTTCTGTCTTTTCTATGTAGTAGTAGCATTTCCTGATCTTACCTATTGAGTACTTTCTTGAACATTGCAGCATTATCTACTGTGTCTATCTTCGATAACAGTACTCTACCATAAAATAGAAGATTAATAAAATATTTGGCAGAACTTTTTCAAGCCCAAACTCTTCATGTAAGGCTATAATTTTTAAAAAATCATTTATTCTTACCATATAAGCTGCAACAGGAACCAAATCTGCCTTTATTCTGAACTGAAAAATGTTATGATATCCAAAAGTTAATTAAATACATATGATAACACTAGTTAAAATAATAAAAAAAAAAGCAGTAACAAATAAATTACTCTATATTCCTTATGTATATTGACCCAGAGGGACTGTGAATCAAAATCAGGAAAATGTTTTGTTAATTTCTGGGGGCATGGTACATCTAAAAACAATTAACTGAGGGCAGGGAGAGAAATGGAGAGTAGGAACTGAAACAATACAGGCTAGTTTACCAGCATATTTATTGGATGGTTTGGATGACCTATAGTGAATTCTATTTCTTAGTTTGGATGACCCATAGTAAATTCTACTTCAGTTCTTATTTTTTCTACTATCACTGAAATTTCTTAAAAGCTCTGGATAACCAGCTATCTTATGGCAGCTCAAATGGACCAAGTGCTGCCTTTTGCCTTTTGAAAATTAAGTCCTCTTAAGAGGATAACTTTACAATATTTAAAATCTGTGCTAAATTATGCAAATATAGCAGGTTCATCACTACAGTAAATTATGATGTGGATTCAAAGCATGCTTCTGAGAACTCAGCTTTATAGTACAGTGGCAACTCGAGGCAACAGAATTCACTGATTAATTTTTTACTTGAGGCTGAATACATAGTAGAAGTTCCTTTCCTGAATAAATCTATGGCTGAAGAAGAACATGTAAAATTCCCAAATGTCTTCCAACCAGCAGTAAAAAAGATAACTTATTTTTTTTTTGATCCTGCCAGTACTACCTAGAGACACAGATCTTCCACAGACAGATCTATTAATACTTCCGAAGGACCAACCAGATCAAAAGTGAGTGAGCAAGTACTGGAAGTACACATAGTTACTCTTTAGGAAATGTTTAAGCAATGAAACAAGAAAGCAGGAGATCAGAGTTGGAGGCTAGGGAGCAGAAATAGACACTATGCATCAATAAGCATTAAGAATGACGGCTAGCTGAGCCCTTCTGAATTCAGGAGCTACCTGCAAAGCTTGTAGTATTCACTGCTGCTGAGGATATAATTCATTACATTAAGTTTGTAAACCTGTATGCACAATAAAAGGACAGAAGTAAGGGTTTACTGTTGTAAGCAAACCATTCCATCCAGAATGAACAGTAGTTACATATAAGTTTGTATGCAGCATTTTTTATTTTGTTTACTCCTTTATATTACCATAATACTGTGTTAGAGGTGGCAGATGACTTGGAGTTCCTTTATCTGCAACTCTGCTGTTTAAATATAAAGTTATTCATTTCCTGCAGAGGTTTGGTGCTTTTTTGGTTTGTTTGAGTTTTTTTTAAAGTTAACCAGCTAATAATAATCTCTGGTAGTTAATTAATTAATAAAAACGTGATTAAAGTAAGAAGAAAAAAGAAGAAAATAGTCTTTAGCCTACATTACAACCAGCCACTCATGTGAGTGTATAGTTCACTCATAGTTCACTGTATGAAAAATCAAAGGCAGTTCTGAAGTTTAGTTTGCACAAAGGTGAGAAAGAATAAGTGTTGGGAGTGCAATTAAACTAAAAGCTTTTATAGAGAAATAAGATCCATAATAAAATAAAGAAGTTTTCATTCTTATTACTCCCTTAGATCATGTGTAAGCTGAATTTACTATCATGCAGCATATCTTGGAGCAAGAAGGCAATTTCTAATTATTAAAAGCAATTTCACTGGGTGTGATGATAGAAACAGATTTTTCTGTGCTGTGTCAGATACGTATGTGTGATCATATGCCACAAAATGGGAAATCTAATTGCCTTGCTGACATACTGCAGGGTGAATTACTGTTAGTTTGTTGTAATTCATATAGGAAAGTGAACTGTAGAACCTTTCAATTTTTAGATCATCACATTAAGGAACAGATTTGTCTTTTCCCTAAGAAAATACTGCCTTTGGTCTAAAACTCAATGCACCTAAACATGGCATATCACTGAGGCTCTTTATAAATATTTTCAGCTTAATTAATATTTTATTAGCAAGAATTAGTTGCAGTGCCAAATGTCAGCCAGCATTAATGTTGTAGTGGGCAAAGATTTATTGCCAAGAAGTCCAAAACCATCCTACCTTGTATGAGAAATATAATAGCCAGTAGGACCAGGGAAGTGATTGTCCCCCTCTACTCAGCACTGGGGAGGGCAAATCCTAAATCCTGTATGCAGTTTTGGGCCCCTAAATATAAGAAAGAAATTGGGGTGCTGAAGCATGTCCATTAGAAGGACAGTGGAGCTGGTAAAGTGTCTGGAACACAAGTCTGATGAGAAGGGGCCGAGGGATCTGAGGGTGCTCAGCCTGAAGAAAAGGAGGTTCAGGGGAAACCTAAACGCTCTCTACAAATACCTGAAAGGAGGCTGTGTCCAGGTGAGAGGTGGTCTCATTTCCCAGGCAACAAATGACAGGACAAGAGGAAATGGACTCAAGTTGCATTAAGTGTAGGTTTAGATTAGATGCTAGGAAAACCTTCCTCACTGAAAGGGCTGTCAAATATTGAAACACAGTACACAAGAAAGCAGTGGAGCTACCATTCCTGTACGTATTTAAAAGATGTGTATCTGTGCTTTTGTGGTGGTGGGTTTGGCAGTGCTGGGTTAATTGTTAGACTTGATCATCTTAAAGGTCTTCTCCAACATAAATGACTTTATGGTTACATGACCTTTCTGTTTAAATTTTGAAATAGATGTTAATAACAGCTATTGATACCAAAGAGGTCTCAGCCTATTTGTGCATATCAGTAGCAAAAAAAAAAAAAAAAAAAAAAAAGTATGAGTCGGCAGAAAAACTGCAATGAAGCAAGAGACACCAAGTTAAAGTATGTGCTAGGTGGAGCAGCAAATTATGTACTTAGGAAGACAGGATGAGATGAATGAGCTAATGACCTAATGAGAGTTCATTAGCTAGGCCAATGTCCCGGGTTGCAGTAGTGCAACTAACTTAATTTTGAGATTGTGTTAAATAATAACTTTTTTAAAAATAGTTGTCCATAGCACCCCCCTGTTTCCCTGTATAAAACCCCCAAATCTAGTTTCCTCAAGCTTCCAACTACTTAAACTATCTCAGATCCCATGTATTATTGCAAAGACTCCTACAGGATGATGGTGTCAGCTCTTGCTCCTCTTTGGCACTGTTAAAATAATATCACAATCATTTTCAAGCTATTTGAGATTTGAGACTAACACCAGGAACAGATTAGAGGCTCTTTTCAGCTCTGTTTTCAAATACCATTTGAAGGAGTTGAGCTTGCCATCTGGTGCTGAGAATTTCTCCCTGGTATTTGCTTCATAATCCTGCCAGTCAGTACTGCTGAACAGAGAGGAGAAACACCAGTGTATCACTCAAGCAATATTCATTTCTGGTTAGGCCTCTTCCATAGATGGTAAAGCAGAACACCAGCTCTCCTGTCCCACTCATCTCCCATGAAATGCTATTTGTATCCTATTTGTGTCCTGGTGATGCTTGTAATATCCTTTTATTACCCAACATGCACTTTTAGCACCATGACCTTAATTATGGTTTATGATTTTTCCATATGCTTTCAAAAGACACAATTTCTTGGAAACCTGTAAATTGTACTTTTTTTGTTGTTGTTGTCTATGTTAAATGAAAGAAACTAGAATTTATGCAACATGCTCATGTCTAGCCCTAGGGAGGAACTAAGTGCTTTACAGTCACAAATATCTTTCAGAAATGCAAATTAAGAACACTCACAAAAGCTGTGTTATAGAGCATGACATAGTTATGAAGGAACAGTTTTCCAGCTCCAGCGTTGCCTAACAGCTAACATGTCTTTCCACCTGTTTTTCCTTTTACTCTGCTTATAAGGTCATTTGATTTTAGCAGCATTAGTCTTTCAGTTTAGAAGGACATTTATGCCAATTCTTGAGTCCCTCTGAAGGCTCAGCTAGTTCTTCACAAGCCACTTAAAACTTAAGGCCTCTGTTGACTCAAGATCAACATAATTACAAGACTAACAAGAAAAGAAGACTTAGAACTTAGGAGAAAGCTTTCTATAAGAACAGAAAAAGTAGTACCCAAATGTCCACCTTGAAAGTTCACACATTTTGAAAGAAATTAATGCATCCATTTATTTAGCTTATTTCTGCTTTTAGAACCTGGAAAAAATTCAGTTGTCCCTTTCACAAGGAAAAGGTTATACTGTATCTTGTAAAAACCTCTCTTTTTGTTGTGATAAAGTATTATAAGTATTATATATATATTGTTTTAATAAAGCTCATAAATCTTAAAAAAAATCACTCTACCTCTATGAGAGTTAAAACCAGAACTTCTAGAAAATTTAAGGCTAAGACCCTAAATGACACTTTCAACTTCTCTAGGAAGTAAAAACCCCCGGAGGATTTCCATGGCTTCCTCTCACCCCAGAAAAAAAAAAGTAATGTAGATCATAGATAGTATGTAAATATTGGGGCTAAGGAGTGCAAACAATCCAGACAAAGCAAGAACAGGTAATACAAAGCATTTATAAAACAGCCACAGTATTTCAGGATTACTTTTTAAAATACAAGCTTACCAGACAAAACATACCCAAGTATCTTTTTATATAATATAGATAGCATTTCTCATTGTGCAATGCATGAATGCTTTCCAGGCTGCATATTCAAGTGTTTTGACCCTTTCTAAAAGGATAAGCAATGATCAATTTTTATATTTTTTTTTAAGAAAATCTTAGATTAATTGGGTCAAGAACAGAATAGGGTAACAGCCCAAGAGTCTTCAGAATTACTGTAATCACTTTCAACAACCTTAAAAAAATAAAGATTAAATAAAAATGGACCTGTGGCTCTAAATGCTCTTCTAAAAGGACTACTGAAGTTCAGCACTAGAGGGTGGAACTGTAGAAAAACAACACTTGTATTATGAAGAAAACAACTTTTCATATAACTCCATCAATAGAAACTGATGCAATAGTAAGAATTCCCACTGTTTTTGGACCATAATGGAGTAAGCACTTTGACATGACCATGCCTCTGACCTTTTCATTGGTTCAAGTTTCCCAAAGACTAAAATGTCCTTAAAATTAAGATAAAAACCACCCAAAACCAAAACAAAAAACCAAACCCCACACATTAGAATAGAGAGAATTCTTTGCCTTTTATAAAGACACTCAAAATGACTAATCAACCAAACAAGAAATTATTATACACTTGCAGCCATGTTGGCCAAGGTACACCATGAGCAACATGAACTGCTGGCTTTTAGATACCTCTCAGGACCTTCTTTCTTTCACAAGCTCTCTTCCTTCAAGAACACACCAGGAAGGTAGGTGCCTACTCTCCTAAAAGAGAATATAATATAGATGTAGCATTATGCATCACAAAGTCTTTACTATACCAGTAATAGGTGTGGGAAACTCTGGCCTGCCAAAGAGTAGTCTGGGAATGTGCAAGAAATTGGAAGACAACATAGCCAGGACAGATGATCTCAACTAACTAAAGGCATACTCTGTTCCATACCATATGGTGTCATTCTCCATTAAAAAATTGGTAGGTAAGTTTTATTGGGCTACAGTTGCTCAGGGATTGGTGGGGAATTCATTTGGTTGTTTGTTTTTCTTTTTTTTTTTTTGTCTATTTGTTTGGAGGGATTTCTTTTTGTGGGGTGGGGGGACATGCAGGGAGGGGTGTGTTTGTGTGATTCTATGTTTCACTTGTTAAATTGTTTCTCTTAATCCATGAGTTTTCTCTCCTTTACCCTTCTGATTCTCTCTTCCGCCTCACTCAGAGCAGTGGTGTGGTGCTTAGCTGCCTAGCAGGGCTATACCACAAGTACTATTTGCAAATTTTAAAACACTCAAGAAACACTAAAGAGTTTGTTTTTCACAGTATCTTCAAGTAGCTGAATGTAGTGTTTTAGTAATTAACTAGTTTTAAGTGCTATTAGCTGATGCTTCAATGTTATAATGGCTTCCAGCATAATGGCAGATTCTGGATTTGTAAAACAAATATTGTAGATATTAATTTTAGAACTATCACAGATCAAATGGGTAGTGATGCTCTTGTTATGTTATTTATTTTTGTTTATTATTCTAATGAGGCAACAATGTAAATTTTTAATTTCATTATAGTCAGGCTGGTAGCTACATGGAATTACACATCTGGTGTTTTGACAATAGTGCTTTGTCTAACTTCATATGAGTTCCAAAACTTATATTTTTACACTAGAAAATGATAAATTTTTATATATTTTTATATCTATTTCTATATATATATATATTCCAAAACTTTTATTCAAATCAAAGAATGAGGTTTCATTCTAAATCTGATTAACCTTTTTTTTTGCTTTGGAATACCATGAACCAGAGAAATTCAGGCCCTAAGCATTCCTAAGATCTTCTTTGTCTTTAACTCTTCAATTACTTGTGTTTGTAGTATCTCAATCACTTTCAAATTTGCCTCACCAAATATTTCATCTTTCCCTGTAGACTTATCCAACTGGAAGAGCAAGCCTACACTTTTGTGTCTGGGCCTCTATGAATTATTTTATGAGGATATTCAAACTCCCAGTAGTGCACAGGTCACTTTCCATACCATCATTTTTCCACCTTTTGTTTTGTCTATTTACTCTGCCATATCTGAACTGTAAATCCTAATTCCACCATGGCTGGTGCTGCAACTTTGTGCCCTATGCAAAATACTTCTCCAGGAAACTGACGTTTCCCTGAAATTCATATGATTAACCAGTCTTCTTTGCTTACAATTTTATGGTAGTCATGGCTGACAAGTAGACAATTTAGTTGAAGATCATACAAAGTCTTGTGCTTAAAGAATATATATTGGCATTGACAGATAAGCAATACAGGTCACTGAGTTCCCATAAGGTTCTTAATGTTGGAAGCCACCTCTGGATAGCTAAACTCTCGCATAAAGAACGCTAAATTCAAACTTAAATGTGGTTTCTCAGGACCTTTACAGGTGAATTTTAAAATCTCTATAGATAAAAGTTCAACACACTCTGAGCCCCTCTTCCAGCACTTCTAAATAAGGAAAATTCCTTCTTTGTGTCCTGCTGGATTTCCCCTTTTCTAAATTGTGACCTTTTGATCTTTTTCGTTTTGCTCTATGGATCTGAGAATAGTCATGATCTACCTCTACAATCCTTCCTTTTGATCGTGAAAAGCTAAAATAAGCGATCAATAGCCTTCTGTTTTTCAGGCTTAATAAATACTGTCCTCCGTAGAAGTTTCTTTTATGTTGTGTTCTAGCTCCTTGCCCATAACTGAGGCTTGGTGGGACTCAGCTGAACTCACTCCAGTTTTCCAACATTTTTTTTCTGCTACATATGCAAAACTAGAAAGAACAAGTGTAGCTTCATGAGTGCTAAAATGGACAGTCTTTGTCCTTGAGACACTTTACTTATTATTGCAGCCCAATATGTGATTAAATTTTATTTCTGCAAGAAAAACTTGTTTGTTCATATTCCATTAATCCCTCAAAACTCTCAGATTCTCTTTTGAATAGCTTCTACATACTGTCTGAGCCCTCAAAATTCATGGAAATGTTTTTTCTAAATCAGTTTTTGCTTTTTTGTTTATTTGAGTTCGTGGGATACCTTCAGTTCTATTCTTTCAGCTTGTTCAAGTCCTGATGAACAAATCCCTGAATCTACCTGGGTATGCTACTTCAGAGTATAAGCTCAGAGCATGAGAACACACAGATGTGCAGGCTTATTTAAGATGCCAGACCTTTCCTATAAGATCAGCTACTGTCTGCTAGAAAAGATGTTGGATATCTTAAGTAAAGACGATTTGGAAGTCTGAAGTACACTTAAATATGTATGTAAGTGCAGTGGCTTGATAATACTGGTTATCATTTGTGTGTGATATACAATCAACGATGGCTTTATACTTTGAAGTTTTATATAGCAATCTTCAGAGTCTTTCAGTACGTGCAAAAAGATGCCCCAGAAAATTGACCCTGAGAGAGACAGATGGTTACATCAGTTGCTACTGCTCATGTCCCAGCTGAATACTGAGAATAAATTTAGGTTGGTTTTTTAAGAACTGCAGTAACGTTCCTAGACACAAGTGAAGGCGTAAATAAAATTTGGTGACCTTGGGTGTAAATCTCTTCTGAGGTAATTCTGAAGTCACTGGTAAGATATATATATGTGTACTGGGAAACACTCTGAATCCTCTATGACAGGGAGGCAAAACTGATCCTCAGGGTCCTTACAATCTCTTTGAGCAGGTCAGATAAAACTTTTAAGGTCAGCACAGAGAGTACTATAATGAAGAGATGCATGTAGCTCATTTGCCAGTTACATATAGTAAAAAAATATACAGTATTTCATATATATATATATATAAAATGAAATATTTACCTGTTTGGGCATGCTGGTATGTGGTGACATAGTGCATTGCACTGTCAGTCCTTTAGAACAATAGAAATTCAGATTTCGGCCATCAGCAAACCTGTTAATGGTTTCCATATCTCTGGCCAAATAGATGCATAGAAATCTGAAAACTTGATTAAAAGAAAATTGAATTAAAAGATTAACAAGAAAAAAGATTAGTTGTTGTAGGCAAGAAAACAGATTCAACATGCAAATCCACAGAACCATGAAGCAGAGAAAAATTAAGTTACATGAACTTGATGTAGGTTAGAAAAGACAAATAATGAGTATTGTAAATAGGCCACCCTTAAGCACAGTAATGGTCTGTGCTGTTAAACTCATAACCTAAGGGCCACACCTAATTTTCATATGCATTGAGATTTATGTCAGGAAGGTAAGCTCTAATTGCTGCTACACTGCCCCAGGCTTGATTACTTCTTTTATTGTAGAACAGAGGAGGAGGAGGCATGTCACAATGTATCTTTATTTATATTTAAGCAAATCCCAACAGAAGGCCTTACTGGTATAACAAAATTAAATATAAATTATGTATACATTTATGTGTAGCAATCATAACACAATTCATCTCTTTAGAATATGGTTTGGACTGAAGAAGTAAAAAGGAGAAATTGCTTTAGTGTTTAATGAAATCTGTGATGGATATACATACAGTCTTTCCAATATCATTACTGAGGTATGAAACATTGACTTTGTATATGCTCATGCATTCTTTGATTACAGTAAAGTACTTTTAGGACTCATGTCTGTGTTACTTGTGTTGAACTACAGCCAGTGAATCTTCATTTTGTTCACCACTTCAGTCATTGTGAAAGAGAATTGGAACAGACAAAAAGAACTAGGGGACTGACTGTATGAAAGACTACAAAGAAAATGTGCAGACCTCTTGTGTTTCCTTGAATAAGAGTTGTTCCAGTCCTGTACCTACAGGACTTCTTACAGGACTTTGTAGTACCCCACAGCCAGTAACACCCACTGAGACCCTTTAAAGTCACAATAGACTTATCAGTGTCTCACATTCCCATTCTCACAGTGTTGAGGAAAGGAAGTTGAATGGACAACACTGGTACCCTTTTTTGCTATGTCCTCAACTCTTCAGATGTTTTACTAATTAATGCTCAATTCAAATAATATTTGAGTTGAATGTAAGTATTGGAGTTGATATATATATCAAATTTGAACATTGCTTTGGGACCTTACAGAGAGTAACTCATAATGTGTCTGCTTCAGAAATTTCAAATTACAGACTTTGATGTAACTAGTTTTTTAATCTTATTATTACAATAGTTATTTCTACTTAAATAGTGTGATACCCAATTCCATGTACTAGAGAATTATTAATAAATCCTTCTGAAACAATGCAACAAGTTAATTCTTTCAAGTGGTTTTTCATGATGCTGTTAATAACTGTATTACAAATTAGTGATGTTTCTTGTATTATAGAAACACATAGTATGCTACGAGGTATTGTTCTCTGGAAAATATGAGAAGGAATTACAGGTTTCTAATAGCTCTAAAGTCATGATAACTGAAGACATCAATGAAAAAGATAAAGGCATAAAGATATTGGGAAAGACAGGGAAATCCCTTTGGAAAACTCTATGTATAGAATACAAAGATTTTCAAAGGAAAAGTGTTTATGAGAGACAGTAAGAATAGTGAAAAATTCTATCCTTCTGGGCTAAGAGATGCCAGGAATTTCTTTCAAGGAAGAAAATAGGGCAAAACAGAAGAGAGGAGATGTGTTACCACCAAAAGCAAAGGATTGTATGCATTAGATCTCCAAATGTCACTCATTTTCAGACTGTAAGTATATAAATTAATTACAACATATGTTTATCTCTAGTATTCAAACCTTAAACAAAATTTATTGCTTTGCTAGCAAAGTATGTGAAATAAAATGCACCATGAAGAAGTTCTAAGTTACCCAGCTGTAAAAGCAGATGAGAGCTATCTGCAGGAAGCCAGGAAGGCACTTTATGAAGACAGTTTTGCTTCTTAAAAAAAAACAAGAACACTGAAAATTGCAGTTCTCTTTACTTTTGTTTATTCTTGCCTTCTTCCAGTTTTACCATAAGAGCTGCAATTATTTTCAGCATGTTACTTTTTCTTACTGGAGAAAACACAAAGAACTGAAGGAAGAACACTTCTCCCTGCTGGCAATACTAAAACCTAAATTAACACTGTTGTGATCTTGGCCTAGTTGAAGTTCAAAGAGACCAGTAATGGATCAGTGTTTCTGTACGATTGTGCAATTTCCCATTCAAAGGTTTATAAAATGCAGTGAATAAAGGACAACTTCAAATTTCCTGGTGTTTGTTAGGCTCATCCAGTTGTGTTCTTCCAGTTCTGCTTTGAACAAAGAACAAAGACCAGACCTTCTCTCAGTCTATTCTCCTGTAATAGCATAGGGAAGAGCTCCTCTACATTCCTGCAACCCTAGCAGCTCTCTAACATGTATCTCAGTTCTGCCATCAGGTGAGATCAAGCTTTCCTTCTTTAAAAGGCTAAGCGGAGCTAAAACACTACTGAGTCATTACTGAACAAAGGTGACATTACAGCAATCATCTCAGACAGTAAATCACTTTGCACAGTGTGCCACAATGATGCTAATTAAACACGAAGCATTCAGTCTAGCCCATATTTCAGCTGAAGAATTGCCACTGAGGACAGTATTACACCAGCAATGAACTTGACCTAATGTCCTTGGAAAAATCACTTCAGAGTGACATTTCTGAAAAGAAAAAGGGCATAGATACAACGGTGAGACAGAAGAAGAAGGAGGGCAGTAGTTCAAACCTTTTCATATGGACGAAAATCACTGATTATATCCTGGAGATTCCTGCCTCTTTTAAAATTTAAATTAACCACAAAGCTCATCCCTCACTTCTCATATTGGCATTTAGTTGCTTTAAAAATATTCCGTAGCTAGGCAGATTAGAAAAAGAAAATCCTTTTCCCTCACCCAATCTCACAAAAATCTGTTTTATTGAAGCAGAGGGTATAATATGGCTTTCCATATAACCTTTGCAATAGAATTTAAGGTTTGACTTGCCAGTGAGTTCTCAAAAAATCCCTGAATTTCTCAGAAAAGTATTTATCTTCTGATAAAATGTAAAAGAGGGGGACAGAGGCAAAATCATTGTTATCAGGGTCAGTTGTGTGAAGATACTGCATAAGGGTCATGAAGACAATCAGGGACTAGAAAGGAAAGGGTGAAGAAAGGGTGAGAGTTTTGGGTTGTTCAGCCTGGAGAAGAGGAGGCTCTGGGGAGACCTTACTGCAGCCTTAAAGGGGGCTTCTAAGAAAAATGGAGACAAACTTTTCAGCAGGGCTTGTTGCATTCGGTCAAAGGGTAAAGGCTTTCAACTGAAGAAAGGTTTTCAAGGAAGAAGTTTTTAAAATGATAGCGGTAAAACAATGGAATGGATTACCCAGGGAGATGGTAGATGTCCCATTCCCCAAAACAACAAAAGGGCTCTGAGCAATCTGATCTCATTGAAGATGTTCTTGCTTATGCAGGAGGGTAAAACTGGATTTTTTATCTATGCTACATAAAAGTAGAATCGTCACTCAGGCTGAGTGTCTGAGAAATTTTCCTCTCAATATTTTTTTTCTGATTTTTGTTTTTTTTCAGAGAGGGCTGTGGCAGGGTGGGAAGAGAAATGCAGTTTAAAATATGCTGGTTTAAAGAGAGACTCACTACAACTCTGAATCAAATGTAATAAACCACACCAGTATCCCCTAGAAAAGGAACCATGGCTGGATGGATTTTGAGGGAGGCAGGCAGCTTCTACAAATTCTTTTCTGTTTTTATAGGTTGGATAAATTTCTAGTATGGAAAGGAAAAGGGATAATTTCAGTTTTTAAAAACTTAAAATAAAATTTTATTTTTTTTTTTAAATTTGGAAAATATAAAAATGTTGAAGGCATGATGTCAAGAGACTGATGAAAATGCTTATGGAAACAGTGAACATTTTCCTGCCTCATATTCATCTTGCTAAAACAAATGAACTGAAAATTCAGACCAAACATCTCACTCTGCTCCTCCTTTGATTTTTGAAAAGCCAAAATAAGATATCTTATCCTCTCTTCTAGCAATATTGTTTCTGGTGCACTTGCATTCTATTGACTGTAATGCAGGCAGCTCTGATGATCCAGTTTTCTGTCATTTTTTTTCCAGTTTTCTGTTACACACATCTTCTGTTATCCATATGTCATATAGTTTGCAAGCTTCCTTGTTCTGCTAGTCCAATCTCTTGACTTCCTGTTATTCCGATTTTTTTTTTCTTCAGAGCACTTTAAGAGATGCACAGGATTGGCTACCCCAAAGCCTGCTATCAACTGGGGTTTTTTTATTAATTTATGGCCAAAGTGCATAAAGATATGGCTGGAACTTTGCTAACAAAATCTGCTGCTTCACTAAGCATTTTTAAAACAGTCAGTCATCAAGGTATCTATGCACACAAGCACATTTATACTTTTAAACATTTATCTAAAATGAAGCACATGCAAATACCTTTTATACTTCTGAGTTGATAATGAAAAAAAGCTTCAAAGTAAAGTAAAATAGGTCAAAAAAGGCTATAGCTGAAGAAAAAGAGACTGTATTTTGAGTAGAAAGCCTTTTTTCTCTGATGACTGAATGCATATGTCTTAACTACAGTTGTAACTAGCTCAGAAATGTATTTGCAAGTGTACAGCATACAGTATGTAGGGCTGATGAGAGACAGATTAGCACAATGTCAAGACTGAAGATGAGAGATATTCCTTCACAGAGTGAGAGAAGGATTAACATACAGGAGGGAGCTAGTGTCTCCTAATGCGCATAAAAGATTTGCAAAAACCCTTGAGCTGTATGACTCATTGAAATATCAGTTTACTATCTAACAGGAAGAAAAATAGAAAAGGAACTGAAAATGTTTTTGGTGTTTCATTTTCAAATAGAGAAAATAAATAGATATATTTTAGAGAAAGAAAAAAGAATGTTCTATTTTATGCGATCATTTTCGGGTTAGATTTGGTTTTGTATTGTTTACAAAATGCAAAGACAACAGAGAAAAATGAATAGGAACGGGAAAAATTAATTTAAACAAAATTTTTAGTTCTTTCAATCTGGAGGTAAAAAGGAGATGAAGAGCACAAAATCTCATGAAAGTTACATTGAAAAAGATTTCTGTGATACTCAACAGTATTTTGTAAAGTCTTTTTATTTTATGGTAAACTAAGCTGAACCTTAAAATTTAGAATGCTCAGAAGACTCTGCAAAGTAAATTCTGTGTCAGTTCTTTTATCAAAACTTCCCTGTGATCAATGGAAAGCTAACTGAGAGTTTGAGAGGCTTTAGTTTGCAATCCTGATAGCAGCTGCGTAGGAAATGTAGTAAGAGACTACCTGAGGCATGTCAAAATGCATGATGGGGGATAGCAGATATTTTTCTTATTATTATCTCTTATTTTCTTTAACTACCATTGATGGAGTAAGAATATTCATATTGAATAAGGCCTGAGATCTCTCTCTTTCACAGATAAATGAGATTCAAAATGTCTGCAATCAACACTTTCTTATTACCTTTTGAATTTTATGTTTATAAAGATCATTCTGAACTAAAAAAGCACAAGAGTTTTTATTTTTACTTTCTAGTGGTATGGAATATATGAGGCCACTTGTCTTAAGCCAATGTAATGCTATAGCAGCAGCTGCTGTCTAAGCTATCCCAGTGTTAAAAAGTGAAGTCACTCTCTTTGCAAAATTTACTACTACATTTGCCCAGTCTTGTAATGTCCAGCCTCTCATGGAATTGAGTTTCCTTTCTCGAAAGCTAGGCTGATTTTAGCTGAGTTTCTCCTCTGTCAGCTGATTCTTTTGGTCATTTCAATGAGTAAAGAAAAGCCTAAGCAGAAATATTAAGAGGAATACCTGGGTGAGAAACCAATAGTCTGCTATCTGTGCTGAGCACATGCTAGGGTGTCATGCCAATATATATTTCAACAAGCAGCAAGTATTCCTGACTAGGATATAATGAAAATGTGCAGAGTTCTGCAGCTACTTTGACTGTATTATATCACATACCTGTCCATCCCAGTAACACATAATCTTGAAATGAAAAATCTCCACAAGAAGTATTTGAGATTGAACAATTTTTGTGCAAAATAGGCTAGAAGAGCATAACCATGTTTTCATTATTATTGAGAGGGTGCTATTTAGATTGTATACTTTTCAGTGCAAAGGCAACTGTATTTTGCCTGCATGCTGCCATCTGCAACACCTCCATTTCAGATAGTCAAATATCAGCAATTCACAGGTGTGCAAGTAAGCTGGAAAAATAAACTTCGATCATTGTCAAGTCCCAGTTCTACAGGAGTTTATGCTGCATAGTGAAGACTTCACGACAGCAACTTTCATTTTAAATGCCAATACTCATTTTGGTTTTAAAATTATATTTTCAGAAATTCTGTTTCATTGAACCAGTTTCCCCTTTCTTAGATACTGTCCTCTATTACTTACTCTTGCTGACACAAGGTCCTATACATCACTGAATCTTTCTATTCAGTACCCTACTATTTTTTTTGCTTCCTCAGTCCATCCCTCTAAGTAACATAAGTATCCAGTTAAATCTCAAAGCAAAACTTAGGCAACACAAAGTGTGTGGAGAGGCTTTTGGAATACCTGCCATATGTTGTCAATTAAGAAGACATTTCAGGCAGATACCTTCTTAATACAGTTCCCTTTGTTCATTAGCTGAATAGATATTACATCAAGCACTGGTTTGTTATTTTCTTTTTTTCTTTCTGTTTAGTTACCATGTAAAGGGTGGTTCCAGTAATTAGCAAAGATGCAACAATGGAGTGTGTGCAAAAAGGGGATGATGCCCTTGCAGGTTCCCAGTTGGCACCATCAAATATTGCAGGCTCTGCCCGCTGTCAGAATATGTATCACAGAAAAAAACATGAAGATATAAAGGCTTCTGATTTGGAAACAGGGGCAATGTAAAACTAGATTAAAAAGCTGTGCTTTGTATAGAAGCACTACCAAAGAAGCATTTTTCTGTCTTGAAATGGAAGATTTCAAAATTTTGTAACATTTGATAAGTTCTTCACAAGTTCTTCTTAAAATTACCATGAGAAACACCTCTCTGTACATATAAAACATATATAAAAACATTAATGTGAGAAAAGCAATAAAATCTCTTTCTTATCCCAGAAGGAGTAATAAAGAAACATTTTTTGTGAAAAATATTTACCTTTCCTACCAAGAATATGTGCTTAATTATACATCTAATCAACTAGCTAGTGGAACTAATTTTCTTATAACCAGTTGTGAAAATCTGATAAATTTAAATAACTAAATAAAGAAAATACATAAGATGTCTTTGATTTCAGTGTTCCAACTTAGATCTTTTCTAATTTGGGGGAGAACCTAGTTTCCAGGTTTAGACGGCTTCATGATGTTCTCCAGCAAAACAACCATTTTCTCATGCAGAATAAGAAATATATTGCAGAGAGTTGGAGGCAAAGAAACATCCCAGTTTTTACTTATTATCTAGCCCTTCACCCCATGAAGTGTAACTTACTGTTATTTCAACCTTCTGTTTAATTATCCTTGCTGTAGCTCATGAAATAAGGAGGAGTAACAATGTCATTTGAGGTCAGATATTTTGGTTATTACTTGCAAACTATGCCACATTAAGTGAAGTGAATATTAGAAAAAATGGAAGACAATAATGCAAGTCTGTTTAAATTTGATGCAGGGGAGACATATCCAGTACAAAAATTATTTTGCATTTCCTTTTGAACAGAAAAGAGCTGTTTAACAGCTGAAATTGGGTTATCCCTGAACATTTTTCCCCTTACTGAAAGGTTACTTTATTTTTATTCTTTTCTATGTAGTTTGTTTAAACTTTGTATTTTTCAGCATTCTATGTCCGATCAGTTGGTCTTTTCTATGTGGTTTTCCTTAATGAAATTACATATTTATTCAATGAAAATGATCCTACTTGAAAATGGCTTATTTAATTTGATGGTTTAGTTTAGATTTCAGATTTTTTTCAGGCTTTTTTTTTTTTTTTAATTCTCACTTTGTTTATATATTTGATAGATTGTAATAGATTGTTGTGAAACATATTTTTGATGCATTTTTCTTAACTGAAACAAACTTATATTTGTTATTCTACTTCACTTTTGTTTGTTATGTGAGTTTTTCACTGTCATTGATATTGGAAATAAGAAAAAATTAATGTTCAATATTGTGTGTACTGTTTTGTGAATTTGGATTTCTCATATCAATAATTATTGAATATGTATTAATTTAGTGCATTAAATAGTCTTGAACTCAGAACTGGAATCTATTCCAAGATGTTTCTAGGAGGTGACTGGCTTAGAATCAATTTCTGTACTTCTAGTAAGGTAAAACCTCAAACCTATTGTCTTCAGTTATTGATCATGTGCATAGGAGAGCAGAGCAGAACACTTTCAGTTTTCCCACTCAGATGAGTAGCACTCATCAGCATTTCAGAGAACTATTCCAGGAACTCTTTCTGGATATAAGCCAATATAATTTACATGTCATTAAAATCAACAAGGTGATGTCAGAGTAGCAAACATTGTCCTTTAGAAGATCTAGGACATTTCTAGCAATTAGGGTGTTTACCCAAATGGACAAAATTTCACTAAAGATGTTTCTTTCCTCTACAAATATAAGTCACAAATGTAAAAAATATTTGTCATGGCTTTTTGTTAAATGAAGTTTTCTTCCTTACTACTTGTTCCAAACTCACAGCTGTCCCTGAAAGAACTAAGTCCTGGAGCATTAAAGATAGAGCTGGAAATCCAGCACTGCAGTTTCCTCACCTTCGTAAACATGGCTGAGTCTAGCAATTTATGTAAATAGCTTTCCATATGTAGAGCCATATGTAAACTTCTCTACAGTCAAGGATAATAAAAACATTGGGGAGTGGGGTACCTTTAAAATTACTAAAGTATTCAATTTGTAGGTATGCAGAAGGTACATACATTTTTAACCATAACTTGATTATTTATTGATGTTACTCTGTGCAGCATTCAGAGAAACCTGAAGTAGAATTAAATCTAAAATAAAGAATTTATTTTATTTCAGTCAAAATGATAGCTGTGTAACCAAGCTACAGCTTTTAGTTGGATGTTTTTGTGAATTATGAAATATTCATCAATTCTTCAAAGGTTGTACATGGCTTAGAAAATATTATTAAATAAATTATACATCCTGTTCCTAACTGAATATTTGATACCTGTTTACCATATGCATTTCTATCCAGCATTGTCATTATTATTGTTCATTCCATTTTTGCTGAGATTGCATGATTTTCTATTGTAGAAGTGATAGTAAGAATTTTATAACCATTTGCTTTTATACCAATGTAAGTCATTGTTGCATACAAATCATGCTTCTCTTTTCTATTCCATGTCTCCCTTCTTAAAACACTGGCAAAAGGAAATAAATAAAATTGTTTGCAGAAAATATAATATTTCACAAATTTAAAACAAAAATGTGACATTAATTTCTATTAATGAATAATGGGGGTGAAATTAAAAACAAAAGAACCTAAATAATTGTATTGAGTTTGTATGGCCAGGTTTTGTTAGTGGAGGGGATATAGGGGTGGCTTCTGTGAGAAACTGCCAGAAGATTCCACCATGTCCAGCAAAGCCAATTCCAGCTGGCTCCAGGACAGACCCAATGCTGGCCAAGGCTGAGTCCATCAGAGATGGTGGTAACATTTCTGTGCTAACATATTCAAGAAGAAGGAAAAAAAAAAGAAGTTATTGTGGAGTTGCAATTGCAGACAGAGAAGAGGGGGGTGAAAATATGTGAGAGGAACAGCCCTGCAGACACCAAGGTTCATGGAGAACTAATTCCTATGGAAAGGACCCAACCCTGGAGCAAGGGAAGGACTCCTTCAGCAGTGGAAGGAACAATGTGTGATGCAATGACCATAACCCCCATTCTCTGTCTCTCTGTGCCACTGTGGGGAGGAGGTAGAGCTGAGGAGGGAGAGTGTTTTGAAGAGCTTATTTTACTTCTCATTATTCTGCTCTGGCTTTGTTTGCAATAAATTCAATTAATATTCATAACTCTTAGCAAACTCTCAGCAGTAAATTGATACTAGTTGTTTTGTTTCTGGTTTTCTTTTTTTTTTTTTTTTTTTGCACCATTCTGTGCATCCGTTCTCTTTGGAGCTGAATGATATGAGGAATCAGAAATATCAGAGTGAATGTTTGCCAATAATTCAATTATTATATATTAGCTGTTCATGATATTAGTCTGGGTTATATCATTAGTGTAAGTCTGCATATTAAAATATATTATGAAATATAAAACAGAAACATTCAACCTTTTTATTAATCCACAATTTATATATTTGATTTTTTTTTTTTGTTTGCTTGCAATGATTTAGACATAAATATTATTATTTTAGTTCTTACCAGCTACTTTAGGACACAAAACGTAGCACAGAAAATCTGGAATCTCAGGTTCTTGCAGTCCTGAGGAGTGAATAATATGAAGAAAAGGAAGAATTTAAAGAATATTCTTAATTTCATAGATTTACTGCTCAGAAATTTTAACGCTCAGAAATTTTGAAAGTCATGTCTCTTCAGCAATCAAGCCCCACTACAGTGGAGTCCTTTAAAGTGTGTGAGTACCTGCTGCTTAGCATATAAAAGAAACAGACAATATGCTAGTGAAGTTACTGATATAGTTACAGAAAAAAAAATACTTAAAATACAGAGAAGAAATTCTAGAACAGATTTAAAGTTTATATGTACAAACTGGCAGCTCACGGGAGAGGCCAGTCATGCTCAGAGGCAAACCGAGATTTGGAACATAACAGTGGCCAAGAGAGATGGTCCTTCTGTGAGCAGGCAAAGGAACAGAAAAAACATTTCTTAAAAAAATAAAAAAAGAATATATTTGCAAATTTGCCGTTGCAAAAACAAATCAAAGTTTTGTCCTTTAAATCTAATATCTGTGTGAGCTGATGTGGCTGCCTCACAGGTAAACTTTCAATTTTTTCTCTGTATTAATATATAGAAACATTCTCTTAAGTTCCAAAATCAAGTTAAATCTGAAAAATCATACTATTATCTGAGAATGAAGTAGAAGTATAAAATCCTGGAGAATGTGTTAGTGAAGGAAATGGGAAAAATGAATGCCTTTCTTTTAATGTTCTTTTCTTTTGACTTAATTTATTGCAGTTTATGAAATTATATCTTTAGCTGCAGATTAATTTCATTTGCAGACATATGTAATAGGTAACTGAGTCCCAAAATTAATTTCAATTTTTACACTGACTTGAAATTTAGTTCCTTTATTTCTTATGTGCGAGTATGAGTTGAAAGGTGCTGGATAACAGAGGACATTTAATTGTCCTACAAAATATGAATCCTTTGATACTGAGCACTTCAAACTTCAGGATCTGGAAGGCATCCCAAATTACCTGCATTTCATGGTTTTTATTGTAGCAATGGGGAAGAACAGACAGCAGAGTAGGGGAAAAAAAGGTGAAAGAGTCTCATTGAAGAGATTGCTGAGGGTTGTGAACATAAACCCTGGCTTGAAGCCAGATCTCTGACCAAGAAAAGAAAGAAACCACAAAAAGGACAGAGTCCATCCTTAAACCAATCTGACATTATAAGACAAAAATAAGTAATTTAGATATAAAATAAAATACTATAATACAAATTACTTGACCAGGATACCATGTAGGGAGTTTTGTGCTACAGAATGACTCCTTTATTCAAATCACATCCCCTGGGATCTGTAGCACCTTCTGACCCATACTTATCCCTGCAGATGAGCTGCCTTGAAGTAGTAGACACTGACAGTGGTCATCTTCCCTTCATCCTATTGCATTCCTGCACTCTCTTTAGGGCATCTTCTGTGGAAGCACAAAGCTCCAACTACATCTAATCATACTCTCACTTTTGGGTGGCTGGATTCTACTCTCTGTGCATGGTCTGCAAGACACAGGTTCTCCTTTGTTGGACACTGTTCACTGCTTGTCCCATCCACCTATCTTCCAGATACCCCTGGAGATGTTCTGGGATTCTGCTGAACTACAGTTCCCTGCGTGCTGACTTATGAGGGAGGGAGGGTAGGATGTTCACCGAGGAGATTGCAGATGCATCAGATTGGAATAGACCATGTCTCTAGGGAGACACATGGGAGGGAAAACTGCAAAACAACACAACCCTTCTCCTTTCTGCTGCACCTCAACAAGAGGGACCAACTCCCAAAACACTCTGAAAGACCAGCTGTAGGTTTGACTCTTGCCGACAGCACTGCGTAACCTATGTGCTTGACCATTTCATCTTGGAGAGGGAGCTTGGAAACATTAAATGAGCCATCAACTCCTGCAAGTTATCACATTTATTCTGTGAAGTCACCTTTAATACACATTATAGACCTACATCTGACAAGAACAACATAATTGGTTTACCTGTCTCCCCCCAACATTTCAGTGATCCTAACTCACCACCGCAGACTTTACAGAAGTCTTCTTCACTAATTGCAGGCAGAAAATATGGTGGAAAGAGCTACTGGTGTTGTCTGCTGCTCTTTCGGCAGAGGGAAGTTGCTTAAGCCTAGCTCAGCTACTGGTTTTAGTTTAAAAACCGTACTTGATGCTTCAGAAGAAAGCTAAGAAACTAACAATCATAATTTTTTGTCATCTGTTCAGGTGAATAGATGACAAAAGATTAACATTACAAACGAAGCCAAAATTTCATGTGTAAGACAAAAATTTATCTGTCCAGGTGTGAATTAAAGTGGGGAGGAAAAAAAAAACAAACTCCCTTCCTGACAATATTATAGAAGAAAAATATTCCAAAGCATGGGATTACATTGTCTGTGAGTTATCAATAAAGGCTACCTTGGATCCTTAGTAAAGAACTTTATGCCGAATTTCACTGAAGGATGTTATTTATTCTTTCCTCTGCTTCCTGTCTTTGAATCTCTTTCTCTCTGTGAATGGACTGTGAGTACATTATTCACTGATGGGACCTGTGAAAAGAAATTCTATTATGAAATTTAAATCAATTACCTCTATCTATATAAGCCTCTCTGCTAATGTCAGAGAGTCATCTTCTCTCAAGTCAATCACAGCTCTGGTAGATGGGAGGGGGGAGAACATTTACAAACATTCAGAAAAGAATGTTTGCAAATTCATCTCTATTGTGAAATTTATGCAAACCACTCAGTGGTTGAACTGGTCATTGAATTTCCTTTAAGTTCTTTGTCTGGACTTCTTTCCCCACAGTGCTGATATCCATATTCTCCTTAGAATATGTTAGATATTTATTGTGAAATTATTCATTTCCATTACAGACTGACTTCACTGAAGATATAAGTAAAACATTCACAGACTTATGACATTAAATCAAGACTATTGTTACAGGAGTGCAGAGAACAGCATCACACCGTAGCTCTTTAATAAGACACAAATATATTTTGTAAATTTTCAGATAACTGTTGCAATTTTGTTGCTCATTTAACATTGGAAGAATCAATTAAAAGATGCCTACTAGAAGCTTGAAATCTTGCTGGAACCATTTCCTCCGTTCCACTAACAAAAAAAAGGCAACAAAAAAAACAAGCCAAAAGGAGGGTAGAGCTGACTAGACCAGATGACAGCCTGGTGAAAGTGGAGTTTCACCCACAGTAATTCCCACTCTCATCAACATCCTTCAGCTTACCTCAGCAGAAGTATGAGTTTGTGCATGTATTAAAGAACCTATTTCTAAGGTTGATCCCTCTTTTTATGTGTTGGGGAAAAGTATGGCTTCCACATGAAAAAAAGTTTGTGATAAGGTATAAGCACTCTGTCACTTTCTGATTTGCCCCTCTGTCCCCTACATATACACACACACAGAGACACACAGAGACACACAGACTTCCTTTGCACAACGCCTGGCTGCTCCAAATTCTTATACTAAGTGGTTTCACAGTTCATGGCTTGTGCCTGCTTCATGCACACAGGTTATAAAATTAATAGAAGTGCCTTCAGCATTCTTTGTTTCTTAGCAGGACTTTTCTTGACAAGCAAGATGTATGGCAGTAAGTGGAGAGGAGTGTTGCTTTTTCTTTTTTCCACTTTTAAGTCTATATAAGCTGATATTGGAGTGAATGTGTTTTATCTCTTTATCCTATATAATTTGTGAGGAACATGGCCTCAGCATTTGAAAGCATTTTTTTTAGTTCTCTTTCAATTTATTTGCCCTTTTTGTTTCCTCTTTTTCTATTTTCTACTGCCCTTCTCATAATTTTCTTTTCAATTATTTCTAAAATGTCATGAGTTTCCTACTAAAATTAATTGCTCTCCCACCGTTTCCCTGCTTTCCTGTTCTACATTTACAAGATTCATATTTCCACTTTCTCCCTTTGTTTTGTCCTGTGGAACAAATAGCTTAGTTGTTATGGCACTTTTTCTTTTTTCTTCAAGGCTTGGGGATCATTGGCTAAATTTGTGCTATGATACTGTAGAGCTCTGTTGCCTCAATGTGTGTTATGACTTTCTGAAGGGCAGTGCACACTGAATGTGCCTCCTTGTCAGTGCTTACAAAGCAAAACAATAGTGCTAAGAGACTGGATGTTACAGGACCAAAGAAAACCTGTTTGACAGAACACAGGAGCCAGATTTTTTTTTTTTCTGAAAGTTTCAGAATCAGTATGGGTTCACTTTAAATTAAATACACGTTATTATCTATGAAGACTCCTTAAGAAAATTTTTCTGAATATTCAGGGACTGAATTATTCCAAAAACTCTGTCCATTAACACCAAAAACGAAGCTTCATTTTCTCCACTACACTTCCCTCAAAGTCCATACATCTGCAAGTCTTTAGGAAGTGATTTATTTGCACTAAACAGTGGGGTTGTAAAAGCACACCACATATTAAACAATTCATTTAAAAAATAGTGCAACAGACATCAGGGGATTGTCTTTAGAGATGCAATATAGAAAGGTGGAAAGGTGATGTTCAAAGAGCAGAACTGAAAATGTGCCACCAGTTCATTTTTATTTTTCTTTAGAACTGCTATAATGCTACTTCTATACACATTTGTTTCCTGAGTTGATATCTGTATTTGTGGTACTTATTTCTGAAACTCTTGTATAGATGGTCAGGTAAAGCTGAGAAATCTAAAAATATGCAGAATCTAATTTTCCTTTTCGATGAAATATATCATGTCTGAGTCGATACAAAATCTCTGCACATCTGAGCTCAGAATATTGGCTAGTTTGGACTATGTTGAGAAATTGTAAGGCTGTACAGAGAACTTGTTATGTCGCAGTTCATCTGTGTCCATTTCAAAACAATAAGTGGACACACCACTCTCCTGTTGAGGTAGCCATCACTGTTAGCATGGTACAAAGAGTCCCTTATTTGCTGCTGAGGGTGGGTATGCAATGTCCTGTGGCTGCAGCATCCCATGGTGGGGTATGCATGGGAGGCATGGTGTGCACATCCTGCAGTGCAGCATGTGCCAGTCAATACATCCAGGCTTCATACATCCACAGACAACTCCAAATGGGTTTCTCTGTAATGTTTGGTTTGCTGTGAATGGATGTACACTGCTTAGTAATTTGCATATAAACAGAACATCAGCGTTCTGTAGAAATTGGACTGACCCTATTACTGTTACATGAAGCGCATTTACCTAAACATTGTTTCTTGATATTTTGTAAAATGTTAAATATAGCCGTAATTACTGATCACAAAATCTAATTTTCTGCTTGAATTAAGCTACTGCACAGCAGGTTTTTTTTTGTAATTTACAAGATAGTAATTTATTATTTGGAAAATTAACATCTCTCATATTTTTCAACATTCTTTTGCAGCAAAAGCATAATTCAAAATTATTGATTATTCTGCACAAAGAAAATTTCAGGATAGATTTTCACATTACTGCTGTTGCCTTTCCTAAGTGGCCTCATACATGATCAGGTGAGGTCACATTTTTCAAGGAATCTTCTTTGAAGATCTCTATCTAATAAACCAATGCAGTACTCTTAGCCTCCAAACTACAAATTTTTGAAAACAAAACTTCACTTCCTTAAAACCATACAAACACATTAAGAAGAAGAATTGATAATGTGTTAAGTCATTTATTAAGAAGAATATTTCCTTTTATTTCTTCACTAATAACCTAATAAACTGAGACCTACAATATGCTCAATCAGATATATATAGAACAATTTGTATATGTGTAGGTATTTATACTTTCCTTTTTTGTCTTATTAGTCTATCCAGCATATATTTTATTTCATATAAATCAAACATATTTAAGAATTACCTTTTTCAAAATATTCTCCTGAATTAGTCACTTACTCAGAGAAACAAGGATGCCTCCTTGACTGATATATTATAAAATACCAATGAGATTTAGTTTTAATAATAAGGATGAGAGCTTGGAGACCACCAAAGAGTAGGTATCCTTGGAACAGAAGAAAAGTGTTTCTTAACTTCTAAGGCTGTTTGAAACTTATTGTCAAAGACAACATGATATTCAACTTAAGATCGTGATTCTCAAATTAGGAATGTAATTTAAATATATATTTCAATACAGAAACAAATTCCAGAGTTACTGGAAGACATGAGGTTCTCTATCAATTAAATCAACAACTAGATGACCTTTTAAGTTAGCTGAGTAAAATGCTGAGAATAAGGATGAAAATTTTGCTGGATTGTTTATCAGTCAGTTTGTAGGAGATCTCTCTGCAGGATGGATCATTTTTACCAGATATGCTTTATGATTCTAGATGAGCTATGGAAGTCCCAAATTACAGGTGAATGTGCAAGAGTCCATAACTACTAAAACAAGAAGGATTCTTAATAGAAAAAAAAATACATTAAAATGTTGAGTTCTACTTTTAATTAGAAATATATTTAAGCCTGCAGTGCAACTCAATGAAATGCAAAAATCACTTTCTGACAAATGGGTAAGCAAATCCAAACCATCCATGCTCATGTAGTAGAGAGCTCTATTTCCATATTAGAAGACTGACTGTCTTCAAGGATGTAATCCACATTTAAAGAATTAGAGGAAAAGGTTATGATATCAGAGAATGAGAGTCTGTAATAGGAAAGAATGGACAGGGCAAGAAATAGATTTGTAGAGGTTAATCCACAACAAGAACAAACATAAGCTCTTGAACAAAATATCTTAGCAGTCATTACAAGAATAAGAGGGGCTATTATAAATTACAGCTAAGATTGAGGACAAGGTCCATTACTGAAAATAAATCCTCAAAAACACCATAAATTAAAAAAAAAAAAATCATACATTTCTGAAACAATGAAAATATTCAATAAGTTATCTGATGACAAAACTTTTCACAGCATGCATTATGGAAGCACATGTATTTAGAAACCAAACTGTGTAATATCAGTATCAGAAAACCTTTTTAAAGTAATATTTCAAATTTTTTTTCAATAGCACTTGATCCAAATATTGATTCCTAAGCCTACATCATTATTTTAAGATGTAACACTTTATATTTACTTAAATAAATATTGGAACATTTCTTCTTGGAAATTTAAATTCACTAATTTTAATTGGCATTATAGAGTTTAAAAGACATATTTAGGTTTTGCCACATATTATGCATGCACACCTATCACTTATTGGAGTAATCAGCAGTGAATTGGAAATACACAGTTTGGAGGCTCTCATAACACTGCAGAAACAAGAGTGCTATCCCTCAGCGGAAACAAATATGGCAATAAGTAATGAGTATAGCATCACTTCTTGTACTTTGATATGTACTTGATAATTATTTGGAGCCTGAAACTGACAGATAAATATTTATCAGTTATTTTAGGAACAGAGAAGACCATTATGTTCTATTCAGTTTGACGTTCTGTGTAATAAAGGTCACACATCTTCACTCTGAGAAAATACATATTGAGGATATGAATACCAGAGAATACAGATTTATTACATTGTGACAAATTATTTTGGAAGGACAGAAGTGTTAAAGAGCATTATATTAGCATGTGATATATATTAGAGATACATAGCTGTTTCAAAGTTATGAATGCAGTGTTGCACTGCCATGGTCATTGTTGATGGAATTCATGCAAATATTTTAAGCCAGAAGTAGTCTTGTGATAATTTTGACCCTGGGAAAAAAGGACTATTTATACCCACAGGAATGACCTACAGTGAATGCAAAGGATACCAAGAGGCCACTGTAATTTCAGGTAACAGAACAAATTCACACCATTCCAGCCCTGAAATGAAAAAAGGACACAGTGAAACAGACTGACTAAACTCACTCTGCATTACAGATCTGGTTGGGATGATGAAACAAACTATACCTATTTTATGCTATCAGGCTTAATGAGACAAAAGAAATCTGCAGGAGCAGAACTGTATTCAAGTTCATAAACCTGCTGGGCATAATCACAGTGAGTTACAAATGGATTAAAGATCAAATGAGTGTTCTGAAAGGAAAGGAACATAATGCCACACTTGAAAAAGATTACCAAGAACCTGACATTCAGTATTTCTTCTGAGAAGATCAGCAGTATCATTAATCTAATAATTATGGCACAAATACTTTTGGCATTGTGTAAAAACACAAATCTGCATCAGTTAATGAGAGAATTGTTGGAAGGTTATTTGGGCACTACAGAAATATTTTTCCCATAATGTGTTTCCATTTGAGTGTACTTTTATGAAATTATAATAATTAGGGTCAGATATTTTGGTATAAAATTGAAATTAAATTGCCTTAATGTAATTTGCAAAGTCAGATTCTGGGTATTCGTTTTTACCAACTGCCAGGCAGAATTAGTGCTTTCTGACAAATGAAAAAAAAAAACGTACTTAGAGTTCTCTGAAACTAACCATGGAGAAACCACAGTGTTTACTGCATCAATGAATAGAATGCATTTATAGACCATTTTATTTTTTTTTTCATTTACCTCCTTACTCCACATCATTTTGAATGAAGCAAGAAAATGAACACTCCTTGCAGGAGAACCGCGTTCATAACTGTCACAAAACAGTGGAAGTCAGCATGATAATGAGCCAATTTGTGTGGAAATGAACTCATTAATGCTAATGTTTTGCTGACTCCCAACTGATTCACAAACTCCTTAACAAAAATCAAAACAGAAGAAGGAGGGGAGGTTCATGAATTTTGGAACTGTTGTGTGAAGAAATAAATGTGTCTCTTCCTTATTCATATTCCAGTTTCAGTGATCTATTCTGTGCTCTAATCATCCCGTCCCAGAATACATTCTGTGGAATGTCAGTTTGTATAGAAGATATTATAGCTGAATTCTAGAAATAACCACTATGTAGAAAAGAATGTATTGATTACTTCTAATTTTTAATTCTTTTCTAACAAAATACTTCTTTACGTTCAAATGAATAGGCTTTCCAACCTGAAGAAAATAGAAGATTTATTTAAGAAATCAAAAAAACAATTCTGCAAGACATTGATTGCAAATGATGCTTTTACTGAGGTAATTCCAGGCAGAGTATGCCAGTATCACCAGTAATTTCTACATCCAACCCATGTATTTCAAATTCATGATACATTTTTTCCCTTAAAATAAACCCACAAAAAAAACACAGAACAGCTTAGGTACAAAGGTAAAACACAAAGTTTTGTTATCTCTGACAAGTATTGAGAGTTTTATCACTAAAAGCTGCAAAATATTAGAAAGCTTCTACTGCAAAGCATATTCGAAAAGTGGAGGTCACAAGGTATGTGCAGTTCAGATAAACATCTCAACTCTTAACTCAGAAAGATTAGACTGTAAATCTCGCTTTAGTGCCTGAATAAGGAACTGCAGAAATACATCACATGAACTTACAACTATTTTATGAAAATTAGAATAAATTTTTAAGACTTATGGAGATAAATTTGCATTGAGTTTATTTTTAAATTGATATTTATTAGATTTGGTTAAGATGATACAGGGTTCAATTAACACTTAGTAATTTATAATTATTTTATGCACTCTAATTCATACTTAAAGGCTCTAATTAATTAAAATTTTAGAAAATCATTCTTCTTGATTATGCCAATTACTTCAGTCAAAACTGTACTACCATTTATTTTTATAGGACCAGAGTCAGTACAATTGTATTTCTTTGCTACTGAGCTACATATCTAGTAAGGAAGAGAGCCAAATTAATTTAGCAAATATACTTATTTTATTTCCTAACCAATATTCAACATTTATAATAATTTTCTAAATGTGATCACAGCTATACAGTGATGCTATGTTTTACAGAATCTATTCAAATTAATCATTTTATGGGTTTTGGTTGGTTGGTTAGTAGGTGTTTTTTTTCTTACATCAACACACCTTGAGTGGATCAAAGTTCTTTGAGTTCATATCTGAAGTGAGACATCCAGGATCATGACCACCTCCTAGAGAGAAACCTAGTATTGCCAAACAGTTTTTTATCTCTTTGCTAAGGTAAAATATCCAAATTAATTTTCCTTTTCTATTCAGCTTAGAAATTCCAAAATTGCCAACTTGATGATCTAAATAAAGCAGATTAAACAGCATAGTTAAGGGAACTAAATGGCAGTGACATAATTACATGTAATTTCATTTCTTTTTTTTTATGGTTCCTTAAGACTAGTTTTTTATGATTGGTATAACAGTGATTGGTACTGCACTGATGTGCTGCTGAAAAGTCATACCAGAAAACATTCTGACTCTGCAGCATAGCTCTGAGATAACTGAGTTAATTTTATCAAGTAGTATCATAAAGTAGATAAAGGAGCACATCCAGGGGTCTATAAAGGATGTTCTTTTAATTATCAAAATAAGCTAATTTTATTCCAGTGGAGGCATCTCTCTACTATTATATTTTATTTACATACCTGAGAGATATTTGAGTCATAATTTCTTTCACTCTAGAAGAGTAATCAAATGACAACTATATTTGCACTAATCAGCCTTATACATTGAGGACATGACCTGATCTCAAGATTGCTGTTTTTCAGTGACAACAGTCCCAAAACCAAGCAGGCTGCAAATCACATTACTTTTACTAACAACTTTCAGTTAGTCCTTGCCACTAGACCACCAAAGACTTTTTCCTGAAAACTTGAGTTTCCCCACCATTTGCATCATGTGAAAAAAGACCAGCAGAAGGGAAACGTGTAGTCAAAAGTCTCTAGTGTACTGCAGACAGAATAGGGAGCATGGCTTGCAGCCTGTTTTCTGCCCACTCCCTTTTTTAAGGAGAGGGAATTTTTAGACACTGTAACCTGAAATGTGATAACTTTGACAGCAAAAATATTTCCTGGAGCAGAGAGTTGCAAAGGGTCACCTGCGTGCAAAAATGGTTTACTCATGAGCAAATACTATCAAGAAATACTTTTTCCCCAAAGTGCTCTCATTGTAATTCTATCTGTCAAAACCAGATGAATATGTTACCACACACTTTATTCACTCTGCAACAGTCAGGTAATGATCAGTGGCTTTATGTTATTCTTTCCAGTTTGATTTGTATGCTATGTGACATTCAGCTTTTGCAGCACAGAATGGGTAGGAAAAAAAAAAAACAAACTAAATTTCATTTCTGGGAGCTTCTGAATTCTATTGCATTTCAATGAAGATTCACCTGCACATAGAGCAGATGATCTACAGAAGCATCTTTTGCACAGCTGGAACACATTAAAATATAAAATGTTATTTCGATGATCAGTTTCTCCCCTGTGCTATGCAGAGAAATATGTTCCAGATAAGCTTCAAAAACACATACTTTAGCATTAGAGCAGATACAGCAGTTTATGCAGATGGATAAAAGAACTATAATAATCTTGTTAGAAGTTATATCATAGATGGAATTTCTTTGAGTATTTAGGCCTTTATTTATAATCTTCATAAATCACCTGAACAGACAATTCTACTTTGAAAAGCTTAAACTTGCTGACAAGCCAAAACTGCAAACATTGAAAAAAATAGAACCAAGAGTTAAGTAAGCAGTTCCCACTGTAGACAGGTAAAATAATTGGATTATTTTGTGCACCAGATGACTACTGTCATATTAAAATTGTATTGAAAAGTCTGAAAATCCCTGATTGCTTAAACAGAGAAAATAGCATGAGCTCTGTCTATTAACATTCCCCCCATGAAGGGTCGGGGGGGGGGGGGGGGCAATACCCTGGAAAGGGACACAACCAGGCCACCTGACCCAAATTAACCAAAGGGATATTCCTTACTATATGACATCAGCTCAAATATAAAAGCTAAGAGAGGGAGGAGAAAGGTGGGGGGCATTTGTTATTTTACAGTGTTTTCCTTCTGGAGCAGCTGCTATGCCTGCAGGAGCCTTGCTTTGCAGGGAGTGTCTGAGCATCCCTTGCTGATGAGAGATTAATTTTTTCTCCCTCACTTATGCATGTGCAAACTTTTTTTTTTTTCTTCTTTTTATTTTCTTTAGTTAACTGCCTTAACTCAACCTAGTAGTTGTTTTCTATCTTATTTTTCTCCCCCCTGTCCCACTGGGACCAGGAGTGGCTTGGAGGGCACCTGGCGTCCAGCCAAGGTGAACCCACTACAGTAACTACCATTAACATATAATCAGAGAACAGAACCAGAAGTTTTGTCTCTACCCCTTTTATCTACTGTTAAAGAACAAACATCTGTCTTCATGATGCAGATTATTGTCAAGGGAAAAGCTAGGTGAAAACCTCAGATACACCAAACAAAAAAACTTTTTAATATAAACCATTTTTCTGCTTGTATTTAGAATAATTCAGATACACTTTTTTATATAGACTTTTTATGCTGTTGAATTAAATGAAAAATTATGTAACCAAATAACTGTAAATAAATAAATAAGACACACCCCATTAATCTCTGATGTTTTCAGAAATACAAGAATAAATCAAACTTAGATTTTGAAAATATCAGAAATTTTATTCCATCTACATAAAATATAGCCTCCTGAAACTATAACTCCAGTTGCTTGACAGAAAAAAAAATCACCACCCTTTACAAAAACATTCAATGAAATAATTTTGTTTCCACTTGGAAAGATCTCTTCCCATGGTGTCTTTATCAAAACAGTAATTTTCTTTGCCTTGTACCTAATTAATTTAAATTTGCCTTATACAGTTCTTGAATGACAGTCCTTAACACATATTTTAAACCAAGGATGATAATGGACAATCATACCGCCTTCTCTAAGGATTTTCATAGATTGGGAAGATCACTTGCAGAAATTTAGGATGTAAGTTTATAGCAGAGTCATCACTTCTCATTAGTTTCACCTGCTAACACTCAGTGCTCTGTAGCCATGAGATGTCAGACCATGCTCTGCAAGTGGAGTAAATGGTCCCATGAAAAAGGAACCCAGCAGGCTAAATAATTTTTCAGACTGGCAGTTGGTAGTGAGTCTCTCTTTGGTCTGTACTGCTGAGCTATACTGGACAAAAACTGGTAGAAATTCTCCCCAAATTATGGATATTGGAGAAATGTCATAATCTTCTCGGAGAAGTTCTCCAGGCTGTTCATTTAATATATGGATGGTCACAAGTTAACTGCATATCTTGGACAACTGTTATGATCGTGAGGGGGAGTCTATTCTGACTAATTTTTCTTAACCTTTTTATGGCTGTGTTGGCATCGAGGAAAGCTAGAAGTAAAAAGACCAAACAAACAAACAAAAAAGAAAACAACAGTGAAAAAAACCACAAACAATTCTCATTCTTTTTATTATATCCTCCCTCTCTCTGTAAATTTGTTCCCATGTTGCATTCTTAATAGTGAATGGAATGATATCTGCCATTTCCTCAAATTTAATTCTCTACATAAATGCAAGATAAAGGTGGAGGGAAAGGGGAAATGAAAATCTAATTGTAACTGAATCTATAGACCTCCTTCAATCCTTCAGGAGCATTCAACTGTCTGAAGTTTATCATGGTAGCCAATGATCAAATACCAGCAGGCTCCGCAGGTGATACTTAAGGATTAAACAGATAATCTAATTAACATTCTTCTTAAAGATTTTGGTGCCTAAGACTGACACTATTCTTCATCAAGATTCCTCCTAGAGATCTATAATCCTCATAGATCATAGTCCCATTTGAGCTCAGTTTTCTCTTTAAAATCTTCTTTTTAGCCTTGGCACATTCAGAGGTTTTGACAACAAGGATCCATTCAGGCTCTATTTAATTACTCAGTCCTTTCTTTCTTGATATGAAAACTAGAAAACTTTACAATGGCTAAAATGTATTTCAAAGGACAAAACTATATAAAACAACAGATCCATATTTGAATCTAATGTATCGAGTCCCCTCCTGTGCAACTTCTGCTATTCACAAATACAGTCCTTATTCCTTAATTCAGAAATTACCAACAGGACAGTGATTTTAATGGAAATTATGATGTTAAAATTGAGAAAACAATTGTGTTTTCAAAGTGTGTTTTTGCGTTGCTGTTCTATGAGACACTGAGAATCACTTTTCCTCTAGTCAAATGAACTAGGAGGCTCCCAGGTCCTTCTGAGACTTTGATCTTGTGTTATTTTGTATTTCTGAGTCATGATTTACCTCTTGAAATCACTTGCTGCTAGTATTAAATCAGTATAGGTTTTTCTCTGAAATGATGTCACTATCAAGAATAAAATATTGACTCTTCTTCTTTTCATTTACCAGAAGCAGCTATAAATGAGCTGTAATCTTTCCTTTCTATCATGGTCTACTAAGATAATTAACTTAAAATTAAAAAAATAAAAATAAATATTCAATAATACTTTGGTTTTAATTTTTAAAGTAGCTTTATGAAGAGATTTTTAACAGTGGTTAGAAAATACCTTTTTGTTGTGCAAAAGTAATCTCAGTTTTTAAATTGGCTTAGCAAAATTGCAACTTATAATATGTGATTTCCACTCAAAATCTATCCACAAGTAATTTGGTTTAATTTGTAAAACATCACAGTCAGATTTCAAACTGCATCACAGCCATTATTTGTTTATCTATTTTTTAACAAAAATAATAGAGATCAGTTCCTAAGGGGAAAGCAAAAAAAAAACAAGCACTTGCTAATGAAAATTATGCTAGACCTCAGTTAAAACCCTGTAGTTTACTGGAGGAAGAAGAGGTCAGCAGGTGATAGCATCCACATTCTGTTGTGGCCACACTGTTGTGTCTGCAGTCAGACTATCATGAGGTGATAGAGATTCAAACTTTAAAATCTTCTCCCAAAATAAAGTTGATAGAGTTTCTCAGCCTCAAACCTAGTGTTTTTTAAAACTCTCTATATTCCCAAACCACAAAATTTATCTTAAGAATAAGTAAGGGTTACACAGTTCTGAATCTGAATTCACTGGAACAGATTTTAAATGCAATAAATAACAGTTAATATTATTATTTATTGCTATAAGAAGTGTTAGATGAAAAGCACCTAATTACCGTTAAGAAACAAAATCATAGCTCTAACTTATTTTTGCTTCTGTAGTTTGAAAATTAATCCTATTAGCTTTCTTCCCTGTATTTATAATAAATAAGGAATTATTACTTTATGTATCTGGCCTCTATCATACTTTCTTTTATAAGAGTAGTCTTTTGTAAAATATGAGGATTGGGAGGGAGATGACATGAACATAACTGTACCCAAAATATTTTCCATAACTGTGTATACTTACACTACGAACATTTGAAATGTTAACATGACGACATTTATAAATTATGTGTCTTGTAAATTATTTAACATCTGAAGAATGTAAGAAGAGCTGCAACATAATTGTTGTTAGTGTCTCTTCTAGACACTGTTAGTTAAATCAACGGGAGTTAGCTTATTAGTTCCAGTTGATTTTGCATCAGTCCCTAAATACTCTTAACAACCAGCAAATCAAAATTTATCCTAATGTTTCCCTTCACACTTTGTTTATGATTAATGTTTATTTTAAACTTCACAAATGAGATTAAAGTTCCATTTTAACCAAATAAATGCCACAGACCTAAGTGAAACTTGACTATGAGTTTGCTACAAGTACTTCTAGGAAACACAGAGAGTAATAACAACAAAATTGTGTCATATCTGAGCAGTCACTATGACTGAGTCAAGAAATTAAGTATATGGGTTTGCATCAATAACTCGCCTAACCCATAGCAATGTGCAGGATATTCAATATACTGTCTTCCTACATCACAAGATTTACAGAAACACCTGCTTAAGTAATTTTATGTTTATTCATTTGGGAAAACAGGCAAAGATTAAAGACTAAAAGGCTGCCAAATGTATTTTTCTTTTACTAACATTTTCTGTCTTCTAGTCCTCTGGAAAACAATATCAGTGAAATCAGTAGAAAAGCATTTATTCTTCTGGCTATAGAATGACCAAGTTTACTTCTTAGTTTGACATAATTAATTAACTATTTAAATATTCTCAAGTGAAGGATTAGAATGGCAATACTTGGCCTCAAGCACATTTCACCTTTTGTTGTAAGTCCCTGAAGAATTTGTACATAATATTGCTATTGATATGTTAGCTATAGCTTAAGGAATAATTTCAGAGAAATTAATTACTACTTCCCAATCAGAAGCTGGCAAGAAAGAGTTAATTAGTATCTTTTCTCTCAAGATAAGAATTTTTAAGAATGCCTATGAACTTACAAATAATTAATTGAATTGTAGTATGTTACCTACAAGATCTGATTTATTGAAACAGAGTTAATTTATTTCACAAAGATTGAAAGAAGGATATTTTTTAATAATTTATAATTGAAAGGAGCATCCCTACATGTTTTTCATCAAGGTCCATTTTTCGAGTTTTAAAAATTTAAGTCTTTAATAAGAAAGTCCAGTTTTCTAAAATCTGAAAATAATTTTATAAAATCTGAAAGAAGCTATGGAGTACAAGCGGAAGAAGAGGTATGGGAAGATCACATTAGTTTAGTTAGTTTCCAGTTAAATGAAATCTGACAAGATGTTATTAAGGAAAATATTTAAGAATAACACAAGTACACAGTTATGTAAATCCTGCAATAATATGCAGACGCATACACTGATAATGAATTAATTTAATTTAGTTTATAATCCTCATGAGTAAAAGCTATGATGCATTTTAATGGTCTGTGGCACACTTTCTTAGATCATCTAGGAGTTTTATTTCTTAAATATACTATCGATGCAAAAATTTGAGATATTTGCAACATCCATGGTATTTTGTCTTTCTAGAGTGTGTTAGATATATCAATTTTGTTTTTCACTACACATCATAGGTTCATTGCAAAAATGTAAATTTAGTCTTTATTCTGCAAGACCTTCTACATCTAAATTTCGGTTACATGCACTTAGAGAATTTTAGATGGTATGGTACTATTCAGTTCTGTCTTCCTGGTTGTGGAAAACTGACCTGAAAGATTTCCAAACTTACTCTAGATTGTACCTGTCTATAAGTGTATCACCCTGGAAACATAATCACAATCCTTTCTCCCATTTCATATGTGATGCTAAAAATAGCTACCAAAAGACCCACAATGTCTTTCAGTGCATTGAATCTTTGTTTGTTTGATTGTACGGGTTTTTTATAATTTAGGAAGGTTAAAATGGGAACAAATACAACTAACAATTACTGCAGCTACTCAGCTGAATTACTGCATTTGCTGGCAATTTTGCTTCATTTTTCAGCCAAATCATTGTTCTGTACTGACAAAGTTAAAATGGCCTTTCCTCACAAAGACAACAAAATCAGCTTTTTCACCTCTGAACAGGTAGTGAGTTTAAACTCAGTTCTTACATAAATGCTTTTCAAATGTTTAAGTATTTCTGAAATTTATAATGGGACAAGTTAGTGAAAACACTATTTTGGGAATGGACTATCATGACTGTAGAATATGAGGTTACCTGATAGAACCTTTTCTCTCTCCCACAGGCTAAGCTGCTTTGCGTAGCATTGCAGCTGCCTTCAGAGGCAGATGATCCATCACCTCCTCAGCAGGTGGTATGGGAAATAAGAAACTATAAAACGGAAAAGGAACAATAATAACTGTAATAATAGCTGCAAAACCCCCTCCCAATAATAGTAAGTATTTGCAAGGCAGGGGTAATGTGTTCTATCTCAAACTTGCTGAATTTGCAAGCCTTGTGAAGCTGCATTTTGACACACGCTGAGATTCAAACCATTCAGAAAAGGATAAGGAAAGATATGACTTTCTGCAAGACCTTTTCACAGATCCCAGTGGTAAATTGAATCTATATGCTGATTCCAAATAGACTTAAACCCTCTGCCCACATCCAAAACAGAACTCAAAACTTAAGAAACAGCATTAAGGCTAAAAAGATGAAGGTGAATAATTTTTTATCCATCTCTGATGGTATGTATTCCCAGTTTCTTCAAGAAAGTCTCACCAGTACATATTTGCGGAACATACTTGCATTCTATTTTATGCTCTCAGTGAGTCAGATCATGATTAGCTCTATCAAATCCACTCTGTTACTTTATTCTTTGTTAATTTATCATAAAGCAGTAGCTCAGCAACCTCATGAGAGTATCACATTCCCACATGTGTGACAATATAAGAAAGTAGAATTCAGATACAAGTAGGAAGAGGAAGGGTGAATTCTGTCTTTCCTGAGTGCTTTCAAGGATACCTCCAGGAAATGTTGCTTCGTGTTTCTTAGTTCATTTGCTTCTGTTCTGTGACTACTTAATGGATATTAAAGGAGGCTTATGTAAGAAGCCTTAAAATTACTATCTGAAGCTTTATTTCTCTTTCTTGGATGATGAAATTGTTCAGCAGTTTATCCAGAATGCTATAATGTTCTGAAGTCCACAGGAATTTCAGCAATTACCAACAGTTTTTAGTCTCATTGAACTTCCAGGGAAGTGATAATGAACACAAATTCATAGATTATTGTTCCAAGGTGTACAGCTTGGGCCAGGGACTCGTAAAATTGAGAACTGATACTTTTTAGATGTGCAGTCATTTGAAAGTTTTCTTTTGTACTTGAAGATATTTAATTTCATAATAATTACAAACCAAGGGCAAGAGCAATACCGAAAGTATGTTGAACACTGTCGAGCCCTGCCTCCATGATTGACACCAGCAAAAGTTGTTTGTATAAAAGAACAAACAAGAAGTCATTTGCTTCAGCTCTGAGGCTAGCTGAATTTCAATGTCCAGTCTTAGATGGACACTGATTCAAAAATGAGCTTAATAATTGTGAGTAGTTATTTGAAGGGAGGGTCGCAAAGACTAATAAAAACTTCATAAATGTAATAGATTAGATAAATAATGCATCAAAACAAAAGACAAACAGCCTGGAAAAAGAGCAAAGTTGTCAAATTGTCCTGGATGATTTTGTATTTTGTTTTTAATTCATGAAGGAAAAGTAGTTTACAGTAACCAGCTGGAAGACATGAGGCTAGAAGAAGAAACATAATAGGGTGGCACTGGGAATAATACTTAAATCTTTTTTCCTTATGGCAGTAAATTCCATAGTCAGCACCAAAGAAAGTGACTCTTCTTTGATTATGTGTCACTATTCTTTGAAGCAAAATAAATCAGCTTACACCATTCTGCAGAAGCTGGGTTACTTTTGTTGCCTCCGTTTACATATACCTGAGCTATAGTTGTCCTCCAGTACACACAGTGAAAAGCCACTTGAAAAATATGCTAGTAATTGCCTTTAAAATAGTTCCAGATATTTTCAAGATATTAAAATAGAATTATGTCTTTAATCAAGTTACTTCTATGGTTTACATATGTTCAGATGTTGAAATTTACACTGCTCACATCCATTTCCTCCAAATAAACTTGTTTTTAAATTTCTTGGGGCTGAAACTTTTGTATAAGAATGTTCAATTCTATTTTTGCTTGATATTCCTTCTAAATAAAAAGCACTGTGATTTATTCATTGCAAAGTAAGCCTATTAAAGTGTCAAAGGCTGAGAAATGAGAAATACTGGTACACTCATCAAAATATTTCTACTTGGGACATGTTGTGTTATAGTTTAAAAAAATTAATTGAATGGGATAATTTATAGTGACTATTTTTAGATAGACTGATTGTAATTTAACTTGCTTGTATAGGATGTTTTGGTGGAGGATTGAGAGCAAGTTATTTAATAAGCACAGTTGCCTGTGGTAGCATGTAGTTTCTTTTAAAAATAATTACTGTATTTGTATTTGGTATCATCATTATTAACAGTGATTATGAAAATAATCTAATATAACTATGATGAAAATAAAATTTTAATACATTTTTTCGTAGTGCTCATGGACATTATTTTTAGCTCAGTGGAATGTGTCAGTGTTTGCTGATATTACAAAGTGGAAAGTAGCTCTGAACATTCAATTATAGTTCTGTTAGAGAACCACATAGATTTTCTTTATAGTCCAGACTAGAAAATCCCTTATGGTTACTGTTTGCATTTCTGCTTTAATAATTTTTGCCATAAGGTATTTTCTTCAGGAATTTAATTTGTGAGTGTTAAGTATAGAGTATGAAGAGTCAGATCTTAAATTTTCTTGCACCTTAAATTTTCTTGTAGATAAAGCATTTACTGAAATCTCAAAATTGGTGAATTTGACTGATGAATTTAGACAAAAGGGCTTGTAGACTCCTGGCCTCCCTTTCATTAGCACTTCTTCTCCAAAGCTATATGGGGCTTTGACATCACAGGGAAATTGAAGAAGGGTTTAGTTTTTTTCTCTAATTTTTTTTTTTTTAATCAACAGGTTGCTGACATAAAAACTTCAGATATTTAGAGAACCAACATTATTCAAGTGAGAATTGTTATTTCATTGATGTTTGGGTGAGGTTTCTCTTTTTACCAGGAATGTTAATGGGTTTTGGTTTTTTGTTTTTATTTCTACTTGCTGTACTTTGCCCAGCAGCTCACAGAATCACAAGGTTGGAAGAGACCTATAAGATCATTGAGTCCAACCCATGTCCTAGTATCTCAATTAAACCATGGCTCCGAGTGCCACATTCAATCTTTTTTTAAAATGGGGGTGGTGACTCCACCACATCCCTGGGCAGACTATTCCACTACTTTATCACTCTTTCCATAAAAAACTTTTTTCTCATATCCAACCTGTATTTCCCTTGGTGCAGCTTGAGACTTGTGACCTCTGGTTCTGTCAGGTGCTGTCTGGAAAAAGAGACCAACCCCACCTGACTACAGCCACCCTTCAGGAAGTTGTAGAGAGGGATAAGGTCGCCTCTGAGTCTCCTTTTCTAAAACACCCCCAGCTCCCTCGGTCTTTCCTCACAGGGCTTGTGTTCAAGCCCCTCACCAGCTTTGTTGCTCTCCTCTGGATGTGCTCAAGCATCTAAACATCCTTCCCAAATTGAGGGGCTCAGAGCTGGACACTGCACTCAAGGTGTGGCCTCACCGTTGCTGAGTACAGGGGAAGGATGACCTCCCTGCTCCTGCTGGACAAACCATTCCTGATACAGGCCAGGATGTCACTGGACTTCTTGGCTACCAGGGCACACTGCTGGCTCATGTCACCAGCAGCCCCAGGTCTCTTTCTGCCTGGGCACTGTCCAGCCACACCGTCCCAGCCTATAATGCTGCAAGGAGCTATTGTGGCCAAAATGCAGGACTCGGCACTTGGATTTATTAAACTTCATCTTATTGGACTCTGCCCATCCATCCAATTGTTCCAGGTCTCTCTGCAGAGCCCTTCTACCTTCCAACATATCAACATACAATCCAAGCTTAGTTTCATCCGCAAACTTACTAATGAAAGACTCAATCCCCTCATTCATGTCATCAGTAAAAATATTGACGAGAACCGGCCCCAGCACAGACCCCTGAGGGACACCACTGATGACTGTCCCCAGCTGGATGCAGCACCTCTCACCACTAATCTCTTGGCCCGGCCATCCAGCCAGTTCCTAACCCAGCACAGAGTGCTCCTGTCCCAGCCATGGGCTGTCAGCTTTTTCAGAAGTATGTTGGAAACTAAAATTGCCCTTATTTTACTCAAATACCTATGTATGCAGTCTATTTCACAAATACATAAGCAAAAACTATTCTGATTTTTAGACTAAGAATTGTAATTTGACTGCAATTATGCTGTAATTTCAGAATGTTGACTGCAGGAGGGAAATGCTGGACCTTCAGAAAAAAGCTTCTACTTATATGTCAAACTTTTAAGAAACAGATATTTTCCTTTATTAAACCCAGACTGTCAGATACCTGGAAGAATTGCATGACACAAATATTACCCTTTCAAATCATCTAATGGAACCCATAATACTCATCTAGTTTTTCTCTTTCCTGAATTGGTAAAGTCCCCAATGATACCACTTGGGAATAGGAACTACAAGTCCTTTTTTATGACTGGCAAAAAACTATTTGATAACTCTTATTTTATCTTTTTATTTGGAAAAGATCTGTAGCAATTTTTAAAGAAGCAATGCAGAATCTCAAATTTCACTAAGAGCGTAGTCCACTTTTTGTTTTCTCAAGAAAATATAAGTATCAACACCACAAATAAAAAAAAATAGGGAGATAGAAATAAACACTTTGTTGAAGCACAGTTCAGTATCCCAAGGGTTTTCAGAAGCATTCTGTGAAGTTAACTTGAAAGAGCATACATAGCAATAGTTCGATGATAGTCTTTTACCTTCTGTGGTTCACAGCAGTTGTAATATGATTTTATGAATAAAACTGATTGTTCCTCTTACCTTTGAGTTACCTTTGTGGATTCCATCAAATTATCTGAGCAACCAAAAAATATGGTCTGAAGTAGGATCATAGAAATTTTTTTCTATCTTGTATAATAAAAAGAGCAACTGAGAATCATCTGAAGTTAACAAAAATTTTTCCATAAATGGTTAGAAAATTGAGACTACACTATTTTCCGTAAGAAAAAAAATGTAAGTGAAAGCTATATCAATCATAATTGTAATGTTTTCTTTGAATAATAAAAATCTGAAAACATAGAAGATGTCCAGACCTTTTATTTTTATGGTCACCATGACAACATAATTTGCCACTGGATTTAAAGTTTATAGTCACTTAGAAGAATTCAGGGCTGCCATTTGATCATGCTTGAATAAAATACAGTTTCATACAGTAATAAATATATTGTGCATATATGCAGTCATTCATTTGAATCATTTTTACTGAAGCTGAAAAAATCTATAAGAAGCAATGATTTAAGAAGAAAAAAAAAACAGGACACAAATTTAATAGAACAGAGAATGTAAATTACATTCTTAAATACAAACAACACTTTGACAAGACTGTAACACACTCCATACAGTTATAAAATTGTGATAATAATTAAAAATTGAATGTCAAGTGGTAGAAAATAAAAAAAAAAATATGCCACCAACCATAAATCTCAAGGAAGAATAACAAAGATCACAAAGTTGGAGTCTAAGGACCCCTGGGATGTGAAAATGTCTGCTGTTCCATGCTAGAAGCTCATCATGGACTATGCAAATCTTGGCAAAGCCATTGCACTAGATGAAGATGGTATGTTACAAAATCAGATTAAAAAAAAAGCATTTAAGTAACACAGTTATTGTAAGTATTTCTGTACCATAAGTGCAATAAACCAGTGATAATAGTCTAACAAAAAAAAAAAGAAAAAACAATTCACCATAAAGTTAGCCATTTTAAAATATTTTCAAATATTTATTTTAAATATTTTTAAAATATCATAGAATCCCAAAATTATGTTAGTTAGAAGGACCTTAGAGATCATCTAGTTCCAATCCCTGTGCCATGGACAGGAACACCTTCCACTAGACCTCATTGCTCAGAGCTCCATCCAACCTGACCTTTGAACACTTGCAGTGATGGGACATCCACAGCTTCTCTGGACAGCGTGTTCCAGTGCTTCACCTCCCTCACAATGAAGGATATTTTCCTGATATCTAATATAAAACTCCTTGTCGCTATAGGTCACGTGAAAGCACAACGCGAGCCACCTGCTATTTTGCAAGGTAAAAGAGAAAGTTTATTTTCTGACTCCAACTTTTATACTTTTCCAAAGGTGACAGTGGACTGGAGAGTGAATGGGCCACCTCTCCAAAGACATTGGACAAACCACTAGTACATCAAGTTTCTCCACCCCCATGAAGGAATGCAAAACAATATGTTGTTTACAGAAATTGTGTGGGAAAGTTTTCCAACAGAATGTAAACTCAGAAGGCTTTAGATAAACTTAAGAATCAGGGCAACAACTCCTCTCTGCCACTTTTAAGCCATTGCTCCTTGTCCTGTCACTGCATGTCCCTGTAAATAATCTTTGCCCTTCTTTCTTGGAGGTTAAACAATTTGATAAAAAAGACCTGAATATTAAGCTCTTAAGTGTCAAATATGATAATAGAAGATATTTCAATGCCCACTTCTACTATTTAAAAAAATTAATTAGTTGAAAAGATTTAGAAAGTAGTACAGGTTAGCCTTAGAAAAGATTAAGACTGAAGTTTAAACAGTAAAGTAGTCAGTGTAAATGTAACAGACTTATAACAATTTGGGGTTGCCTAGAATACTAATCAATATATAATTAAGAAAGGCAATGATGTGGTGGAGCATCTCCAGAGAAGGTCAACAAAGCTGGTAAAGGGTTCAGAGTGCAGTGTTTTGAGGCTGAGGGAGCTGGGGTTGCTTAGGCAGGAGGCTTAAGGGAGACCCTCTTGCTCTTTACAACTACCTGAAAGGACGTTGCAGCAAGGTGGGGATTGGTCTTTTCTCCTAAGCAACATGTGATAGGACAAGAGGAAATGGCTTCAAGTTGTACCAGAGAAAGCTTAGTTTGGAGATTAGGAAAAAATTCTTTACAGAAAATGTTGCCAAGCATTTGAACAGGCTGCCCAAGTAAGTGGTGGAGTTACCCTCCTTGGAGGCATTAAGAAGTCTTGTAGAATGGTTACTTAGAAACATGGTTTAATGATGGACTAGACAGTCCTGTATTAAGTTTGTTTTGATGATCCTAGAGGTCTTCCAAACTAACTAATTCTATGTTTATGTGCTTGACAAGAGCAGTAATACATATTTTGTTATTCAAATCTTCTACAGAAAAAAAATCTGTAAAAATTAATTATTACAATACACCCAAAAAAAACCCCCAAAAAACCACCAAAACCACAAAAACCCCCAAAAAAACCCAAACAAGCATCAAAAAAAAAAAGATGTTACAGAAAACAGGGAAGCATCCATAATTGGGCTAGCTTGGGTCAAGTCTTTGTGATTAAACACAAAATATTCATCCAGAAAAGAGCCACACAGACTACAGTTACAGAAGTGATAAGTGCTCATGGAAAATCTTTGGCAGGAAAAATTATTGGGATGCTTTGCCCCAGAAATCTTTCTCAGACTCGTTGCTACAGCAGCCAATAACTATTACAAATGGTCTCTTGCCTGATAAGGCAGAAAACAAAATTAACAGCTGTGTACTATGTGTAAACAACAGACAATTGAGTTCTAAATCATTGAGTAATTTACACAAAGCCTTAGTTTTGACTTCTAAGACATTTTCACAGACTAGACTCTCTGCCATACCCCCAAAAACCCCAAATTATTTAAAGATTAATAAATCTCTTAATCTTGCAGGCAAATTAATATTACTATCTAAAAGATAATCTCAAGGTCACTCAAAAATCTTGTCTTATTTTCTCTACAGCTTTATCTTTAGAAATTCACTATGGAGTATTCCCTGTGGCATATTCCTGTACCAGGAAGAATTAAATTCCGAGAAACTAAACTAAAGCAGAGATCCCCAGTAAGTCATCAGTCCTAAGAAAGCAAGTTGTTGTGCTTCCTCCTACTGTGTGAGCTTTAGGCATCAGAAAAAGGATACATCGAAGTAATAATGATCTAACGACTGCTGTTGTCCCCATGTGATGGCTTGACCAGCTTATGATAAATCTTCCCGTCTGTATTTTTGATTTAAAAGTTCAGAAGAAGAACTTCCTCTATCTAACAAAGCTTGCCTCCAACATCATACTTCTCTGGCATCTTTTCCAGGAAAAAAAAAAAAGTGGTTTTGTGAAAAAGTTGGAGGGTTCTTATTTCAGGAGTAAAAAATCCTGAAAGAATGCTAGTTTATGAGTTTATAAGTATTTTGATACAATGTATCAGTGTATGTAAGCAAAAAGAAAAAAACTTCCATAAACCAACATAAACTCCTAGTGATGACTAGTCATTCAACCAGTATCTTAGGAAAACAGAAAAAAAAGAGTGCTTAATAAAAATTTAGAAATGCAAAAATAGGTGATGAAGCACGATTTTTGAAAAAATTCTGTGTTTAAATGAGATAAATTTCTGTATTATTTTCTGGAATTGTTCATTCAACTAGAAAAAAATTTACTCTAAAATTCTCACATGAATTCCCACTGGAAACATGTGATTTTAACTGATCTATATTCCCAATTAAGTCATTCCTTACATTATGAACATTAATCATTAAATGAAAGTTAACCATGTTTTTTAAAATGGTTGAAATTACAAGCTGCAAAAGAGTATCTAAAATCCTTATTTTCATATATATTTCTGCTAAAATTATTTTTGTGAGTACACTGAGGGAAAGTTCAATTTCAGTTTTGCATCTGGGCACTAATACTAATGTTAACATTTTATGAATGATGCCTTGCTGTAGGTAGAGAACTAAAAGGAGGAAGTTTGAATTATTAACAGTTGTTTTAAGAGTATAGTCACTTTGCATTTTGGGCTGGATAAGGCCTTTAATTCCTGTCCTAAACTGAAGTGTTGCTGCATAGCTAATAAACATGGATGGATGAAATTATCCTCGTGTGCAGAATATAAATTATTTTTAAGGTCCTTTGAGATACTTAGGGGTTAAATATGTCACAGAAAATTATCACAATATTGTGTGAGCATCAGTCCATCATTCTATTGCCATGAGCTATCCATAAAACCATTATCTTATGATCTCACTAAAGCTTCAGGATAGTTTTTATCTCAGAAGAGAGTGAGATCTCTTTTCAAAACTATTGATTGATTTCAAGTTGCAGTGAAGTTTGGATTAATGGCAAAATACAAGTATGTTCTATTGGGCAATGAAAAAAGAAAAAAAAAAGTTGAAACTTAGTATAGAGGACTAAGAAAGAATGAAGAATTAGTAAAAGTATAGAGGAATAAATAAGAATATCCAGAACAAGACATTGTAGTGTGTTAGATAGAGTATTCTAGATGCCCATTCAAATACTTATCTTACCAGCATGTAGCAAAGAGACCACAGCCAGGACATGGAGGAGACAGGTTCATTTCCACACTCTGAAGAGTACATATAAATACTGCATCCAGTTTTGAGTTCCCCACAGGGAACAGACATTGATAGACTAGAATTACTTCAGCAGATGTTTATCAAGCTAGTCAGGTCTAAAGCTCCTGCTCTGTGTGGTGATGCTGAGAGACTGAGCCTTGTTCAGCCTGGAGACACGGTTTTGAGGGACCTCTGGGCAGCCTGCAAACAGCCAGAATGAGGGTTGTAAGAACAGAGAGCTGGGCAGACATCATGGTGCCTGGTGAGAATACAAGGCATAGCAGGCTTAAGTGGAAAGAGAGGAGGTTCTGTTCAGACATGAGGAAGTTATCACCATAGTGAAAACCTTCAACATTAGAAAAGGCTTTTCAGGGAGGCTGTGCAGTCATTATTTTTGGAGATTTTCAAAGTCTGACTACATAAAGCCCTTAGAAACTTGGTGTGAATTCAGTCTTGGTCAAGGAGACTGTGCCAGAGATCTGGTCCCTTCCCTCTGCAAGGGTTCAATGATACAGGCACAGTCAGAATTGCAGCACAGTACAATGAACTCCTCAGATACCCACATAGACTCACCAATTCCTTCAAGTTCTTGACATTTGCCAATCAGACCATAAAGTCTGTTAGGAATGTGCTGCAATCTGGGAGTACATTATGGAGATTTTTAAAAAACCCTCTCAGGTTAAGTTACAAGCAGAAGGAAATGTGTGCATTTTCATCCCAGAAAAACAAAAAGCCAAACAAAACCCATCAAATGTTGCTGTTTGATACAATCGAAATGTAAGGCACGCATGAAAGCAGCTCATTCACCCTCCCCTGCCACGTCTGTGTAGGGAAGAGAAAAATTTAATGAAGGGTTCACAAGTTGAGATAATGTACAAAAAATCACACCATGAAAAGCCAGGTCCATAAAAGAGATAGAGGAATTCCAATAAGGGGAGAGAGTCTAGAGGGGCACATGCCCATGTGTTTTGCTCTCGAGGTTTTGGAGGACACAGCCTCCTTTTATCCTAAACTCCCAGACGCATGTTGCCCTCTTCCTTTCCCCATTGGCTGCCTTCCCAAACCACCTACCACATATTCCCCCTTGGACCTACTATTTTACTCTAAAGTTCAGAAGTTAGAAAAGTTCAGGCTTGTGCACACCCACTTGTCTCTTTCAGGAGCCAAGGTGTGTTGGCTCTGTAACAAACCTGCTTCTTGAAGTTAGTAGAGACATTAAGACCCATTTCAAAGATGTAAACGCCCATCCCTTTACCCTTGGAATTGTTTGTAAAGACATTAACACACATCTTCCCTATCAATTAGGAGCAAGAGAGAACACTCTAGGGGTAAAACAGGCTCAACTTAGAGGTACAAAGTGAAATTATTACTAACAAAGTCAGAGGAGGAAAATAAGAAATAAAGTAAGCCCTTAAAAACACCTTTTCTTCCCCAAATCCCTCCCCCCTTCCCACTGACAGCGCTGGGAGACAGGGAGTAGGGATTTTGGTCAGTTCATCACCCGAAGATTTTTTCCACTACTCAGGGAGAGGAACCCTTCCCCTGCTGCACTGTGGGGTCTCTCCCACAGGAGACAGTTCTCCATTTACTACTCCAGCATGGCTCCATTCTCAAGAGCAGCTGTCCTGCCAAAACTGCTGCAACATAAACCCTTCCCAAGGGCATACAGTCATCCCAAAACTGTTGTGGCATGGATCACTCTTCCACAGGGTACAGTCCTCCAAGGCCAGGTTGCTCCAGCCTGGAAGCAGGGCCCCCTCTCTACACTGGGTCTCCCACTGGATCACAGCCTCCTCCAGGCATCCACTGCTCCGGCATGGGCACCTCTCCCACAGGCTGCGGGTGGATCTCTGCATCCCCTGTGGATCCCCACGGTCTGCAGGGGCACAGCTGCTTCACCGTGGTCTCACCACAGCCTGCAGGAGAATCTCAGCTCGGGCGCCTGGAGCCCCTCCTGCCCCTCGTTCCCCACTGACCTTGGTGTCTCCATGTGGTTTCCCTCACATGTTCTCACCTCCTCCTCTTCTCTGTCTGGAATTAAAACTGCGTGCCACACTTTGTTTTGATTTTCTCCTTAAATTTGTTATCACAGAGGCGTTACCACCATCTCTAATCGGCCCAGCCTTGGCCAGCAGCATGTCCATCTTCAGAGCCATCAGGGATTGGCTCTGAGGGACATGGTGGAAGCTTCAGCAGCTTCTCACAGGAGACACCTCTGTGGTCCTCCCTACAAAAACCAGGCCATGCAAAACCAACATACCAAACCAAATAAAAAAACCTCCAAAACCACAAAAGCAACAAAAAAGAAAACAATATCCAACACTCATACACAATAATAGCCAAGAGTAAAATAGCAAAGCAATTTCATTCAGACTGGAAATATATTCAAGTGTATAAAAGTATTTCAAACAGCAAAACATGGCATCAAGAGAAATTTCTTTCACACTAACTCTGCACAAAGCTAGAGGTTTAAAGCACTCTCTTAAAATCACATATCTCTATCTCTCTATATTGTTATCTATATAATCTATATTTATATATATATAAATATTTAAATACTCTCAGAGAGAAAGGAGTCTACATCGTTTACTAAGTTAAAGCTCAAAATATGAAATAATTTGGAGTCCTGTGCATCCTGACTTTGAAAATTGACAGGAATTTGTTATTCTTGTGTCAATTTTTTTTTTTTCAAAAAAATATTACAGAAAATTTTTTTTTCATTTTTTTGCTAGATTTTTCTGTTTTAAAATTATTGCTATTATAATATGGGTTTGATATTTTGATATTATAAAATGGTTTTTATTTTGACTGATTAGACTTTTAAAGACATGAAATAGACTTGATGATCCCAAGTAGCGTGCTGCTCTTGGTATATAGGTTTATATAGTCTACATTTCTTTCAAGAAGTATTTAGACTTTAAAATAACAGTACTTGATAACTACAGTTTTCCTTTCCAATTATAACACTTAAACATTATTTGACCTAAACAATCACTTTTTCAAATTCTTGTATTTGTTAAGATTTATAAACCTTCCCGCTCCCCAGTCTGGAAAGATATTTTGGCACAAATCTCATTTGGAACTGCTAGTACTTAAATTCATTGCTGAATTTGGCCTAGTAATAAAAACACTAATTTCATTTAAATGAGTAATGTTCTGGAGATTGACATCAACTGGACATGAATTTTAATGGCAATCTCCATCTTATTTCTTCTACTAATGTCAAGTAAACCAAGTCTTGCTTCTTTTATTACTTAATTAAAAGTTTTTCATATGCCTGATGATGCAAAGATTGGCTCACAGTAAATATTATCATGCCAGTGGAAAGAGATCAGTGATGTTATCCATTCAGTAAAAAGTTCTGAGAATTTTTTGGTGCAGTAATAACTGAAGGCATTGAAACCTAATTAAACTGTTCCTTGATTTAAACACTGAAAAAAAATCTGATTATAATTTTTAGATAGCAAACTGCTGATTTTGTAGGGAACCTATAGAGAACACTTTTTCTGAATGGCTCTGATTTCAACAGGATAGTAGCTCTGAAACTACAATTCCATATGTCTGCCTGTGGTGTTATGACGGCTTTCCTACTCCTCTGATCATGATAAGTAGATATTCAGAAGCTGGAATACAGCATGGGATCTTTTGTTGAGCTCCAAAAAAGTACATGGGCATATGCTTTACTTCCCTCTCTGGCAGGTCTTCATAGACAATGTAGGTTGATTTCCTTCATCAAGACAACATTTTCAAAGGTCTAATGGAGCCACCCATGAACTGCCCCCAAAGGCTCTTCTATTAATCAAATTCAAATAGCAGTAATCTCATTTTGACTTAAAATAATTAATATAATTAATCCCATGATAATTACTGCAGGATGTTACTATGTTTAATAAATCACATTCTCAAATCAAGAGTTATATTTTTAGACTTTTTTTTCCCAATACATTTAAAAATAAACTCCGTAGGTAAAAGAAAATTAATAAAACTTAAATTAAATCCTTAATTATTATGAACAAGATATATTTATGTTTTTTTCGTACCGTGCACCAGATTGCATGCACAGCTAGCTAGTAATTTACAAATGAGCAATTATGCATCACTAGGGAATGAGAAAGGGATAGGTAAGTTCAAATGTTATATATCAGCAATTAATATTTTAGAATATAGAAAAAAAGAATCTGTAAGAAAAAAGGGAAAAAACCCTGCTCCATAAAGGATGTGGTTTTAAATACTTCCATGGAGAAAAATGTCAGTGATAAAGGAAAAGTAATTTGTTTGAAAGTTGGTTGGCATTTTTTTGGTTTTTTCAGTGCTAGGTTCTGAGATGAGAACTTCAGACAGAATTATTCCTTGGTTGAATGTTTTCAATGCCAGTGTGCACTGGCAGCAAAATGCTGGAATATTAATGAACCACCACAGCATCTAAAGGGATGGTGAAGGGGTACTGTAGAGAGGTACATCCCACCTGTACCTCCAGTAATACTCCAACTGTAGCTTTTGTACCCATGTAACCTATTTATTTTCTTTACAAAAAAAGTTTTCACATAAATGTTAAAAGAAAAAAATAAAACCAATGGTCAATGCAATTCACACAGACCAATGCCCACTAATATTTTCCCCTCTCCAGGACTCTGCTAGACTGGAGACTCAATATATCTGATGTACTGTCCTCTCAGTTCACAGTCCCTGGCTTTTGATACAGTAAGCCACTTCTTTTCAGAATAGAGGAATTTTTTTTTTTTCAAACCAGCCAAATTAATCCAGCCTATCATATTTTTAGGGGAGTGGGCTTGTTTTGGTTCAGGGGTTTTTTTTGTTTTGTTTTGGTTTGGGTTTTTTTTTGCTTGGGTTTTTTGGTTGGTTTTTTGGTTGGTTTTCTTTTTTTGTTTTTTTTTTTTTTTTTGTAATTTATTTTATTTTGTGAGTTAGTTTGAATGATGATACGAATGGATGAAATCAGTTGGAAACTCACAAAGAAAATTATTCTACAAGTATCCTGAAACTACAAGTTTCTAGGGCTGAAAATGCCAGAAGTACTTTTTCATGACTATCCAATAATGAAGATTCTTCTTTCAGAAAGTCAGGAAACATGGATGTGTAAAATAAAACTTAAAAATTGTCTAGTGTTAACCACAAGTTTCATGTGCTTAGTCATAGTAAACCTTTAGATTAAGTGAAGTTGAAGAAGAATATTTTGCTTTTACATCACTGTTCATAACTGTACTCCATTTTTATTTTACATGTCTGAATTCATTCTAATAGTATCTGCTCTTAAATAATTAAAATTCATTTAATTATGACTTTACTTGAAAGATGTACAATTAAAGAACCTGTAAGTAAGACTTTTGGGGATGATAAAACAAATTTAGTAAGAGAGATTTAATGATTTGGAATACATAAGTACAATAGCTTTATTTAATCTTATTATAAAATTGACATTTTTACATTGTAAAATATGTTTAAATGCAAAACTCAAATAATTTACAATAAAGACTAATGCCCATGTAAGCCATTTTTTTAATGGCAGGGGAAAAGGAAATACTGCAATACATATTTCAGGGTTAATATTAGATTCTCAGAATTGGGGAGGGAGGGGGAATGGCCTATATATTCTAAAAGCAATAAAATATATATATTACTGATTTTATATATATATTACTGATTTATTTACCTAAACATACTTGCAAAATAATACATCTAAAAATTTCTTAGGAGTAATAAAGAACAGACTGTACACAGAGTTGTATGCAGTTTTTGTTTACTTAAATATTTAAAGTCTCATCTTTTTTGTCACCACTGTCTGATGAGAGAACATGCATATAGGGAAATAGCACCTTCCCTTGGGAATGCAATTCAAAACTGCCTTAGTACTTTCAGGGAAACCACTCATCTTCAGCCACCAGTTGAGCACTATTGTCTTAAAATGTCAGTTTAAATTTGTCTAAATGGATTCTCTGTGTCTGGTCCATCTAAGTCATGGATGGATAGGAACAAATGAGGAGGAAAAGGAGCACTACATCACTGCTGCAATCCCTCATGGCCTTTCCTGTAAGGCAGAAGGTGAATTTCCCTGACAATTACAGGCTGGTGCTTTGTAAGATTCAGTCACTTGTCTGTGATGCTACAAACAATATTTAAACTCCTGTCCTACTGCAGCTGAACTGAACGGATTTTGAAATTTTGTGTTGTGCACAGATGACCTGTATTCATAATATGAGGAGAGTGGACAGCTATGTTATAGTTATATGCATCTGTGTTACAGTTATGTATATCTTTAAACAGATTTACAATGGTTAACATTAAATTTGTCTGCCCAGGCACAGGCATTGGAGAGCCATCATCACGAAGCTCAGATAGATATATTTTATTCTATTTTACCTAAGTAAGCTCCAATAGATGTTCATATTCGACAAAACAGTTTCCTCATGATATTTAAATACTTTGCAAATCAAGACCTTAATTTATACTGTGCCAAATACTTATATTTGAATTCAACTATAGATAAGAGCTAAAACAATTTGATTTTATCTTCACAGAATCATAGAATTGTTTACGTTAGACAAGACCTGTAAGATCAAGTCTGATGTGTGAACCCTTTTTTACAGTTTTAAAAATGCCAATCTTAAATAATACAGTCTTTTTCAAAATGAAAAATAACTTATTTTACAATGAAAGTCTAAAAAAATCTAAAATAAAGCAGTATTTTACAAAAATTCCTATTAAACTTCTTTCACATTTTTTAAGCTCTCTGTTCGGGGTATTTTTTAAAGACCAAACAGAAGACACATATGACCTAATTTAAGTCTTTCTGGAAGAATTTTTCAATTAGTAAAGAAGTTGTAATTTCTATGTCTGTCTTACAAATCATCTGTTTACAAAAAGCATGAACTCATCTTCCCATAAGATATCTGTATTTCTGAAAGAGACCTCAAGAATTCTCTATATTCTCCAAAGTAGCTAAATTTACACAAGATATCAGTAAATTATTGAATCCTCTTATTTTTCATTTAATTTTTTTGGGTGGAAGTGTCATTTCATCCAGGCCTATGCTGTTGCTATGGGCTTTTTACATAAGGAGTGTTATTTAGAAGTCTTTAGGAGTTATCTAGAAATCTCTAGTCCTGATTTTCTTTCAAATGTCAGGATTTATATACAAAACTTAACTTCCCACAACTAACAAAGAGTTCTGTTACTCGTGTGAGTTTGTATGCAGCTCAGTCAGATGGAAAAGAAGATATTGGTGTCTGAATAAGTGTTTTTCCATGTACCCCATATATGATAGAAAACATGGGTGGAGGATGAAATGCAATTTAATCCTTTGTGAGGGTTTTGGATGGGATAGAATAAGATTTCTTCATAGTAGCTGGTATGGGGCTGTGTTCTGGATTTGTGCTTGGAACAGGTTGGTAAAACAGGGATGTTTTCATTATTGCTGAGCAGGGCCAGGCCAAGAGCTAAGGCCTTTTCTGCTTTTTGCCCCACCCCACAGAAAATAGACTGAGACACACAGAAGTTGGAAAGGGAACACTTCCAGGACAGCTGAGCACAACCATAACATATGATGTCATGCTTAGCACATACAGCTGCTGGGGAGGTTGAGGGCTACTGCAGCTGAGGGCTACTGCTTGGGAACTGGCTGGGCATAAGTTGGTTGGTGGTGAGAAATTGTTTCAATTTGCATCACTTGTCTTTGCTTGGATTTTCTTTTTCTCTCCATGATTTTACAACAACGACAACAACAACAACAACAACAACAACAGCAGCAGCAGCAGAAAAAACAACAACAACAACAACTACTACTACTACTATTATTATTATTATTATTATTATTATTATTATTATTATTATACCTGTGTTTTATTCAACACATGAGTTTTCTCACTTTTACACTTCTGATTCTCTACCTTCCCACTAGGTCAGAGCAGTGAGTAAGTGTCTGTGTAATGTTTAGTTGTTTCCTGGGGTTAAATGCTGACAGTATTAAACACAATAAAAATTAATGCATTTGCACAATTCAATATAATTATTTAGTTATAAGAACATGAAATGCAATTGTTTGGCTTCGTATAAAGCACCTTTTTCTTCTGATAATTCTTTGATTAGCTATCTGTAGATCAGTTTTATTTCTAAATAGAAACATTCAATTTTGCTCTCTTTTTACATTAGTGAGTGATTGCACATTTGGAGTTTTTTCACCCCTTTTGACATTACAATGTATTGGAGAGAATCAGATTTACACTTTTCTAGGAATTGTAATTTACAAGGACAAAATACTTTGTGCAATAGTTGTTACTTGCAAAGTGCAACATCTTCTTTAGAAATTGTATTAACCAAAGTGAACGAGTGATATGCATTGTGCTAAAGCAAAAAGACATTACTATGATACCTGATAATAGATCAAGAAAATGCTTCTGGGCACTGTACCTCTAGCATGGCTTCAAAAGTCACCATTTCTTAGATTCTATTTTAAGTATTCATAACTGAATCTCTTTTGACAAAATATAAATTATGATAGTAAAAGACAGTTTTGTTTTCCAAAGGGTAATAGGAATTGGTGGAGGTTATCCAGTTGTCACATCTGATTGCAGTAATCCTCTCTTGTTTTAAGAATGTGTATAACTGCCACAAGTTCACAGAGACCCTTGAATTTTAGGATCTCTTCCCATTCTGCTTCCCTCTTGTCTATTGCTGTTGCTTCCCAATACAGGTATCTTTTCACCATCTGGACATACTTGCAGCCACATCTGGCAGATTTGGACTTGCTTTGCTGCCCCATACCTTGAAAACACCTAAACCTATAGTACTCGGTAAATTCTACTTTCCCCACCAGAGTCTCAGGCAAAAAAAGGTATATCAATGAGACTGAAAAGTCTTAGGGGTTTTTCTCTAACACTTAATTGTGACAAGAATATTATTAAGGGCTATATATTAAGACTATAGTATTAATAAGTGTTATATATTAATATTAAGGGCTGCAGGTAAACGACTTGTTTAAGCAAATTCAGTTAACTGAGGGGGACATGGAACAAGACATATAATGAGAAACTGCTGGACATAACAGAAAACTCTAAGTGTAAGAGACTTGCTGAATTACAGATGGTGCTGTGAGGGACTGCTGGGTACCACAAGTGGTTAAGGAGAAGCTATAGGAGAAGTGACCCAACTTCACAGATAACTGAAGGAGAGCACTACATAAATTTTCGGGAGCAGTGACTTGCAAGGCCAGGACTGACATTGCCAAAGCAACACTGTCATAAATACTAAGTTTGTGTACTGTTGTGACAAAACTGGGAACTATGGAAAATAGAGTAATTAGAGCAGGTTTCACAGCTAAGCATATTATGGTGGAAACAGAGAGGTAAAACAATGGTGAAAATGAAAGTCAAGAAATGACAAAAAGAGTTACAAGGAATGCATGTCATACACTGGTTCTGTCTGGGGGCACCTGTTGGCACCCTTGGGCATAACCAGTACCTTTAGCATAACCAGAGAAAGAGACCCTTTTTTTCTGACCACAGCAAAAGTGCCAGACTGCTACCATGGTCACAAGGGCCACAGATGGTGGAGGAGATGCTTTACCAGGTGAGCAAGGGGAAGACATGGATTGACAACTCAAGCTTCCTGGTGTCCTCGCATCAATGATTGCTGTAGATATGGTGACACCAATAACAGACTACCACTTCATACCACACAGCATCAATCCTTGCACAAATGTATCGACTACATTAAGACATAAAACTTTCTACTAGCTCTTGACAGAGAACATATGAGGGAGGAAACAAAATGTATTTGAGAATAGCAATGGATATAAACTAGTCAGTTCATAAAATACAATCTGCTGACATGAACAAAGTCCATCACAAAAGTCAGATTCTGAGATGAGTAATATAGGCCAGGACACTACTAATTCATATGTCAGTGGCACTAGAAGAGCAACATCAATGCTCCACAAATATTTCAGGAAAGGGTAGTTTGAAACTGCTGCCACATGGAGCAGTTATCATCAGAACACATTTACTGAAATAGATTTTTTTTTCTTGATACGTATAATTCTGGCTTAAAATAGCTTAAAAAGCTTCCAGAACCACTGCATGTTTCTGTATTATTTCTAGAGCACAAACCAAGGCAAATATTGAAGCAAAAGTGCATCAGATGCACAATGCATATATTTTTGGGGTATGGTGTTACCACTCCATCATGAAAATAAGTGGAGATTTGGGGGAAGGAGTTGTTTTGGTGACTTTTTTTTTGTTTCGTTTTTTAATAATCAAACAAACTTCAATATCCACACATTTATTTACACCCCCTCCAACTTTTCCATTCTCCAAAGAGCTGTAATGGCCCAGATCTCTTTATTTCAATCATGTACAGGTTATTAAATATGGATTGAGATTTTTTTTTTTTTTGCTAGGTGGATTTAAATCCAAGCAAAATAAGCCAAATAATTACAGTACCTGAAGATATAATGTTCAAATTTCTGTCTTTCTGCATTCATTTACCAGCACTATATATGCTTAAACTATCAATTTTTATCTCAAACTTTTTATTATATCTCCTCTAGGAAAATTACTAGTATCAGTTGTAATTTTTCGGCATAAAGGGTAAAAACATTGGGCCATATTTTCTTGTCATTTGAATGGATTATACAGGTCCATTAAAATCAGAGTTTTGTGTCTGAATGGTTTTTTTTTTCTGTTTTTTGTTTTTTTTTCTTTTTCCTACTTACAAAATATAGCCCCAAGAAAATAAAGTTCATAAAAATAATTTAAGGGCAAGATATCAATAAGTTAATGCCAGGAATTTTACAGAGACATTCTGTCTGCTTACCCTGAAATAAAATTTTATTAAGACATTAGGCATACAAGCAGACATCCTATAAGGAATTTGTTAAAGAGTTAAAGAGCCCCATACTGGTGTATTTGCTCACTGCTATAACTGCTTTCGAAGTATGCACTCCAATAGAGCCAAATGTCATTCAACAGAGCAAATCCCAAGTATGTGTGTTTCTCTGTACATATATTCACACACACAAAGCAAAGGCAGTTTGACTACAGAGATTAATAATAATGATTTTTTTCCTCAGAAAATTCATGTTTTAAAGCAATACTGATGAGGGCTATTAGACAGACCTCACTAGGCAAATCTGCAGGCATGAGTAACCATGATCAAACAGCATGTGGAACTCAAATACTTTCCAACTTCTGGGAATAGTACAGTGTAGGACATGATGATGAAGAAAAACAAATCCAGAGAAAAACAACAAAGAAAACTCATGGAAACCTAGAATTGTTTATGACCTCTAAGATCTAAAAGACTGTAGGGAAGGCTGGGCTCCAGGACGGCTTTGATGAGAGATCTCTGAAGGCTGCTCTTAGAATATATGGTTTATTATGGATGGTGAAAGGTCTTGCTTGGAGCTGCCAGATGCAGCATGTGGCAAGGCCTGAGGGGATGGGGGAGGGGAGAGACAAGGGGTAGAGAGGGTGCTCTAGGAGAGGGTGGAAGTTCCAAGTGAGCAGAGATTCTAAGAGAGGGGAGTTCCAAGAGAGAGGAAGATCCAAGAGGGCATCCGGCCCCTCGGAGACCCCTTATCTTCAAGGTGGGCTGGAACAAGACTTAGGCCAATGGGGTCACAGACACCTGATATTTCAGGGGAGGGTTACAGGTGTGGGATGAACCATATATTTTGGGGGTTGAGATGGAACAGTCCATTTGACTTTTGGACCTATCTGTAGGTAAGGGTATTGTCCAGCCAGTAGGGGGGATTGTTTTCATCCTGGCTGTACTATTGTGAATCTTTCACCAGGCAATTATATTTATTAATCCTTTCCAACAAAAGACCTCTAAAATCATCAAGTCCAACCATTAACCCAGCACTGCCAAGTCTACCATTAAATAATGTACCCAAAGGCCACATCTACATCTCTTCAAAGTGTCTCCAGGGGATGGACTACCACTTACCTGGACAACCTGTTCCAGTGTTTGACAACACTTTTGGTGAAGAAATTCTATTAATATCAAAATTAAACATTCCCTGAAGAAATTTGAACACTTCCTCTCCTGTCCTATCTCTTGTTTCTTGGGAAAAGAGACTGGTCCCCCTCCTTTCAGTTAGTTCCAGGCAGTCAGTCCTTTTCCCCAGGCTAAACACCCTACCTCGCTCAGCTGATCCTCATCATATTTGTGCCCCTGACCCTCCACCAGCTCTGCTGCCCTTGTCTGGATACACTCCAGCCTCTCCATGTCTTTTCTGTAGTGAGCAGCCCAAAACTGAACAGATCACTGAATCACAGATTCACAGAATCACAGAACTAACTCAGCTGGAAGAGATGTTTGAGATCATCAAGTCCAACCTATGACCTAGCATCACCTTATCAACTAAACCATGGCACTGAGTGCCACATCCAATTTTTTAAAACACCTCCAGGGACAGTGACTCCATCAGCCCCTGGCCAGCCCATTCCAATGCCCAATCACCAGTCTACCCTACACTTTCCCTGGCACAGCTTAAGACTGTCCTCTCATTCATGTCAGTCATTGTCTGGCAAAAGAGACCACCACCCACCTGGCTGCCCCCTCCTTTCAGGCAGCTGTAGAGACCAATAAGGTCTCTCCTGAGCCTCCTTTTTTCCAGCTAAACAACTCCACCTCCCTCAGCTGTTCTTCACAAAGCTTGTGTTCCAGACCCTTCACCCACCTGGTTGTTCTTCTCTGGATGCATTCAAGCATCTCAACATCCTTCCTAAATTTAAGGGCCCAAGACTGGACACAGAACTCATGGTGCAGCCTCACCAGTGCTGAATATGGAGCAACTGTCATTGCTGCCCTGTCCTCCTGGCCACAAGATTGCTGATCCAGGCAAGCCTTCTTTACCACCTGGGCACTCGCTGGCCCATGTTTAACTGGCTGTTGAGCAGCACCTCCAGGTCCTTTTCTGCTGGGCAGCTTTTCAGCTACTCTGTCCCAGAGTAGCACTGCAGGGGATTGTTGAGAACCAAGGGCGGGATCCTGCACCTGGTTTAATCAAGCCTCATACAAAATTGGTCTTGGCCCATTCACCCAGCCTGTCCAGATCCCTCTGCAGAGCTTTCCTACCCTCCAGCAGACCAACATTCTTACTCAACTTACTGTCACCTGCAAATTTCATGAGGGTGCACTCAATCCGCTTTTACAGATCATCAATAAAGATATTAAACAGGGCTGGCCAAATTCTGAGCCCTGGGGAGCACCATGGGCCACCAAGTAAATACAGCACCATTCACCAACAGTGTCTTGGCCCCAATACCCAGACAGTTCTTAACCCAGACTGTACATGTTCAAGCTATGGGCTGCCAGCTTCCTCAAGAAAATGCTGTGGGAAACAGTATAAAAGGCTTTACTGAAGTCCAAGTAGACAACACCCCCTAGCCTTTCCCTCATTCATTAAGCAGGTCACCTTGCCATAGAAAGAGATCAAGTTGGTCAAGCAGCCTTTGATAAACCTTTGCTGGCTGAGCCTGAACCCCTGGTATCTTGTACATTTCATGTGATGGCACTCAAGATGATCTTCCATGACCTTCCCTAGCACTGAGGTCAGACTGATCAGCCTGTAATTCCCTGGATCCTACTTTTGGTCATTCTTGCAGATGGATGTCAAATTTGCTAGCCTCCAATCAACTGTGATTGTTATACAGGAGTGCTGGTAAAAAATTGAAAGTGCTCGTTGAGCTCTTCTATCAGCTCTCTGATAGAATATTCTCAAGTGGATCACATTTAGGTCCAAGTTTTCTGTATTTCTAAGGGGTGTAGTAGATCACTAACCACTGGATTATAGGGACTTCATTTTGCTGATATAATCTTACCCATTTGCAAGTGTTTATTTTATTTAGCTTTAGAAACAGAGCTTTTACCTCACTTGCAATTTGTCAAATTGCAAACAAAATTGAAAGCCCACATCACAAAAAGGCCTGATACAAAATAAAAACTCGTTATGTATCAAGCAAATTAATTAAAAAATGGGATTTACATGTTTGTCCTTTCTCCTGGGGTCCTGTCTCCATCTGGTTGTAGCTACAGTTTCTGTGGTTTCTCTTCTCTGCTGCCCAAATACTTATTTATGCTCGTGAGAAATAACCACTAGTTGGTGAGGATAGCAATTGTTCCAGGAAGACAGAGCATTATTTACTCCAGATTTGCCATCTGGACTGTCTGAAGAGAACCAAACAAGATAACAGTTTGTTGAGAACATACAGCAAAACAAAAGAAAATGTCTAAAAAAAGGTGAAAGGGAAAGAACTGGCAGGACAAAAGTTGCTGCTGTAGAGCCTCATAAGCCTGATGGCTTGTTTTTGTTGTTGAATTTCTGCTCTGTAAGAAAATGTATTGTGATATCTCTGAAAAGTACTGCAATTTATAAGCTACCCATGCTGTACAGGACAATCCTCTGACAGCCTAATAGACACTACTGTTAGGGGAATTATTTAGTCTAGTAAAATATGATATATACAAAAATAATGGAACTTAGATTGGCCCATATCATATGTTATTATTCCACTTAATATCTTAAATAATACCCATCTTCCAGTGTTTTCTTACCCCTCACATGTTTATGGTCTGTTTTCAGCCATCCAATCTATGCATATTTAACTATTCTAATATTTCCTCCTAAATGATACCATCACCTCCCTGACTGTTTTTAATCCTCTTATCTGAAATCTCTTCAACATTTTTCTGGCAACTAGATGCCATACATTTAATGCAGCATTTGGAATATACTCACACTGCAGCTGAACATAAAAGAAAATTTTCTGTGGCAAGATACCTTGGTAAGAGTTTTCTGCCAAATTGTGTTAGCTGTTTTTGCTACAATGCCACTTTGAGTTTTCAATATTAGCTTGCTGTAACTGTGACCACAACATTTCTTTCTTCATTATTGCTTCCTAAACTTATGACATGTTAATTTTTCAAAGACCTACATGACGATTACATTGAGTATAGATGTGTTGCACTCCATTACAACAGACTGTAGAATGGGCAAGAAGTGCAGGCAGTGGCTCACTGAGAGTGAAAATTAATTTCTTTCTTACATTTTGGAACTATTCAGGAATAATGGAATACTTTTATCTCTTTTCAGAGAATCACAGACTCATATAATTGTTATGGTTGGAAGGGATCTTAAAGATCATTCAACTATCTTGCCATACTTAGGGACACCTTCCTCTAGACCAGGTAATTGAGAACCCCTTCCAGCCTGGTCTTGAACACCTCCAGGGATGAGGCATCTTAAAGAAACTAATTTTGAGTCTCCTTAAAAGAGAAAGGAAATATATTCTGTATGTCAAATCTTAACTGAGACTTTTCTGGATTAATCTCTTCCTGTTCCTGGATGATGTTGTTACTCAGCAGACAAAGCATGAAAAATCATGTTCTAAAGAGAATTTCCCCTGCTCTCCCTTGCAGATAATTAAACTCTTCCATGTTTCAAAAACTTAAATGAATAGTAAAAATATCAATGCCTTATCCTGGAAAAAAAAACAAAAACTAGTCTAGATATAAATTTTCATAGACTTTGTCCATGTGAGGTCCTTGCCAGTCTCCATCAGCATTTTTATATTCTATTTTACAATCTGAGTAATGTGATGAATGAAAAACTGCCATTATTGATCACTGAGGCTATTGCAGACTGAGGCTATAAAAGGATTTCAGTGAAGAGGATGAATGAATTAGGTGCTCCGAAAGCTTTAGCTGATCCTCCCTTCTTTACTTATCCACTGCTTCTACAATTCTCCCTTTATCCCACTTTGGTAGTGGAAATTGCACAGTTCTGACTGCTGTGGAGTGCCATTACTTTTCCCCAAATCCTCTAACACATGAAAAATATGTGTATTTTCTCTGTACTTTATAAGCCTCTCTTTAGTTACATCACTGCAACCCTAAGATTCAATTAGCACCTATAGGACAAATATTCTTCTGCCAGGACTCCAAGGGAAGTATTCTTGCATTACATTCACGTTGGTTTTCAAGTGTGATCCTGACCATGCAATCTTGTCTTTGCAAAACCAGTTTAACATCGTTTAATGGATTATTCTGTTCTCAGTAAAATATCTATCCTTTCATTTGCCTTTAATATTAAATAAGGTCTGGACACAGATGAGAAGACAGTCAATTGCCAGATGCTAAATACCTAGCCCAAGGATATTGCATGTGTGAAAATGAAGCTGACTGGGCATGTTGCTCACACAAATCCTAGTGCTGTAGTTGCTCAGCTCTTTTGGCTAACATTCACCCTGCTGCAGGTTTATATACTCAGTGTGCAACTTCCATCTTCATGTTTCAATTGGAGTCCTAGTGGAGTCCAACCCCAGCCTATTTGGGTGGCAAACTGAAAGTAATTTGAAAATTTAATCTGTTGTAAGCCTTCATGCCTGTCCAGAAACCAAATAATTAATGTACTGCTTTTCATTCCCCCTGGTATCCAGTTTTTCTGCAAATAAAAAAAATTAATCTAAAAGCACCCCTTCTGCAAAACTGATTTTAATCAAGAAGTGATTTGTAGCTGCATGTAAGCAGTGTCAGGTAGAAAAGGGATTCACAGCATTCATCCTGTTCTACATATGGAAGCACAACATGAACATCAGTTTCATGTGCTGATCCACAGCAGGCAAAGATTGCTGCACACAGCTGTTCTTCTGTGAAATATTTGCACTACAAATGTGTGCCTTGGTTGTCTTTATTCTGATTCTAGGAAACCACCATTCAGTCCTTTCTGGGACACTTTCGGGTGGAAGATGGAGAAAAAAAGCTACACCATCACAAACATAGTCTTGGCAGTCTTCCCCATTGTTTTTGGCAGGGGTTTTGTTTGTTTTATTTGTTGCTTGTTTTTGTCTTTGGCTCTTTGTTGGTTTTTTTGTTTGTTTGTTGGTTTTTTGTTTTGTTTTGGTTTTTTTGTGGGTTTTTTTTGGTGTTTTTTTTTTTTTTTAATTCAAAGAGACACTTTGAAGCTTGAGGCACACCTTAGAATTGCTCATAGTTTCTGAAATGTCTTTCAGCTCTTCTGAACTCCAGTCATGAGTTGGTGCTGATGTAATACCACTGCACCCACAAAAATATATTTTTCTCAAATGGCTACTGTGAGATGTGACCAGAAACAGAGCAGAGCAGGCTCAAGCTTAAAAATTGAGAAAAAAAATTAACCTACACTGTAATAAAAGGAACACACAAAATTTAGAATGAAAACCTTCTGAAACAGAAACATTCCTCCTCCTCCCACTCAATTTCCACCAAATACAGTGAGACAAAACCTTGGACTCTCGATCAAGTTCCCACCCCTCAGATAATGAATTCTCCGTTCATCAGGGGAGAGAGGAGTCTTCCACAGGAAACACAGTTGAAACCTCTTATGTTTCCATGTCACACATGGCACCACCCAGAGAAAATCTGCCATTGTGACATCCTCCTTCCATGTACAGTGCTCTCACCACCGTCCATGGACCAAAACTGCTTATAGGGTTCCTTTTAAGGATGCTTTGCTAAGTACCAAAAAACAATTTCTCATTTTGGGAAAAAAATTTCTCCTCCCCTGGGGCTGAGAGTCTTGAGAACAGAAATCTTCTTCCCTGAAGACAGAGGATACCACCACACCCTCCTCATCTTCCTCTGTTCACTCCACTCCTGCACATGGCATTACTGCAGCAGGTCACTCTCTTGGCTCAAGCCATTGCATCCCTCTAAATGCAGTCTCTATGTTACAGGAAAATTGTTTCAGTCTATGGCTATACAAGGAAAAGTCCAACCAAAGGCCAATCCATCATTTCCTCCTACCCAGGATTCTTTTCCATCTTCTTCTGACATCTCAGAACTCATAGTGTCTCTCTTCTCTTTCAGATCAAGGAGGATTAATGTTCTGCAAGAAAGGGTTAAAGTCTCAGCCTTCGCTGTCCTCAGGAGGCTGAAATCAGCCTGGTTCCAGTCCCTCCACCCCCTTCTCTCCAGGTCCTCAGCCTAGGCTGCATGGCTTCCTCTCCTGCACCCAGCCTGTGGTATATCTTCAGTGGTTACACCAGGTGTCAATATTCAAATATGATCACTGATTGGTTCGGCTATAACTTCCTGAGAAAACTCACTTCCTTGTCAACCTAGGACAACCCCACACCCTATCTCCAATCTACAAGGGGAATTTCTTTTGTGTCATGAATTTTCTTCTTTGTGATATATCAGAATTGAATTCCTATACAGTTTTTCTTCGTAGGTGGTAAAAGCTGAAGTGTGCGGAACATGTCTGCATTTCCATGTTCTGGTAAAATTCTAATCCTTTTTTGATTCTGTGGGAGTTTTACTACTTACTTCAATAGAGAGGACTTTGTCTTCATCCCCTGCATTAACAAGTTCACTTTCTCAAGCACTTCTTTAATCTTTCTTGCTGTGTTTTATTTTAAGAGTAGGGGGGAAGAGAGGAGATACATTAGGAGTATGTTTGAGAACACATAGGTTTACTTGTGATTTATAAAATGGTAAATGAAATAACACTTTTCTACTCATTCTCCTTAATCCAATTTCCAGGTAGTAACATGGGCCATAGAAAGAGAAGTCTTATTAATGCAGGATTACATTTACAGTTCTCTCATATGTTTATATTTTATTTTTTGTTTCATCTGTGCTTTATAGAATTTGCATCAGCAAAGAACTTAAAAATAAGCTTAATATTAAACCTGAGCTTAACTACTTCATTATTCCACACAACATGTAAGCTTATCATTAATACTGGCTGAAGTCAATGACAGCTTAGAATATGCATACTTTTTATTTTCTGAACTGCAGCTTACCTCACATAAACTGAATTTTGGAAAATTTTACATAAAATCTGTTTGTTTATATTTTTCAGCTTTTGTTTAGGATTCAATCTCATCCTCAGAATTAAAGTGCAGAAGTACACCTAGTAGCTCTTAAACCTTTGTTGCTACTGCCAAGTTAGTACTCTCTGTGAATTAATTGATGCACAGTTTTTTTCTCTGCAAATTTGTTAGTGAGGAACAGGATATAACCTGACCTCTTAAGGCAGAAAACAAGTAGTCATTTCTTTCTAAATCACTATTTTGCAACTCATCACCTTTGCTTACTATCTTCCATCAGTGCTTATTTCACATTATCATATTCAAGCCAATTTAAATTAATTTTGAGAAAAGAGCTTTTATAGAATGCAATATCAAATGTTTTCCTTTATTGAAAATGCCTATCATATTATGTTTTTCTTTCAGCCACTAATTTTTTAACTCTATTAAAGAAGCAATCAAGTTTATCTGGCAAATCTTTATTAAATCATTTTGCTACATAGCTCTGAAAATATCAGGATGAATGCCAAAGCTATTTTTGCAATTTTTCTGTCTCCAGAGTAGAATTGGTATATGTTATATAGTTAGTGAAGGTAGCAAAAGAATAAAACCAATCACAGATGTACAGAGTTTTGATATTATAAGAAATTATTTATTGAAAAAAGAAAGAATCCAAAAAATATATGAATAACCTAATGATTAGGACTTTCTAAATTGATTCTGGAGGTGTTGTCTTTTAAAAGCTTTTCTGCTGATGTCTGGTAAACGCTGATGCCGTGGTTCTGCACCATGCCTGTTTCTCTGTTATGTTGCATTTAAAGTTCTTTTCTCCCTTGTGAAAGTGTAATGACAGAAAATACAGTTTTTTTCTAGCAAGCAATGACCTAAAAGTAAAAATTATCATTGAGTTATAAATGTTCAGTATATATTGCTATTGTGAGCATTTAGACAGGGCATTTCATGAAAACAAAGTAGAGATGAATGCATGTATATGTAGCATCCATCTAGACTTTAGCTATTTGCAGTATTAAAAGCAATTAAACTGCAGCAACACGAACTCGCTAGTGCCCATAAAAGATGTTTAGAGATGCCTGAAAGTAATCTCACTGCCAGAATTCCACCAGCCAGTGCTGCGAGGGTACAAACTAGTGTAGGAATGACCACAGAGGGTGCAACTGTATCCATGGATCTTGAGGAATCGATAAACTTTGAAAACATAGCACACAGTTGTTGGAAAAGAACATAAACGTATTGGCACAGTGCCATAACCTCCTGCAGTGGCTGTGTGGTTGCAGCAGGTAAGTGTACACATCAAAGAAAGCCAAGGAAAGCAGACTACAATGCTTGAACTGATAACAAAAACCTCACTTATATCACATTTTGTGAGGCACAGAATAGGGAATTTAACCTTTCACTTCTTGACTGTCAAGGGCAATAAAACAGAAAACAAAAACCAAACAAACAAACAATCAAAAAAGCCCCCAAAGAAACAAACCATAAGATTGAATATACAAGTTTAAAATCTTACTAATTTATCACCTGATATCTGTTTTGAAATAAATTTAATTCCTTCAAAGAGGTACAGTGCAGTAGAGAGAGCAATAGGAATATTTCCAAAATTAAAACAGAGTTTTTAAGTTTTACAGTGCTTATAGATTACTACCGATACTTCTGAACCCAACCTCAGCATTCTGAAATTAACTAACATTTTAGGCCTAAAAGCTTAGAGGACAGAACAATAGCATAAGGCTAGGTCATTTGTTATTACTCATAATTCCCTGCAAGAAATGAAGCTGAGGTCATAAACAGGAAGATAAAAACCAAGCAAAGAAAAATACTTTTACTTCACACTGTTCTCTGTATTTTAGCTGTATTAAGCTCAATTAGTGACAATTGAGAGTCTTCATTCCTATGTTGTGTTTTGGGGGATTTTTTTGCATATGGTAAGGATGTTTGTTCTGAATTCAGCTCTACATTTTGTACATTTATAGTTCCACATCAGCACCATCATCCTACTGCTAATGTATCTCATCATATCTGAGCAATACAATCTCATAATCCTCATTCTGTTATTTGGCTTCATAGCTATCCAATGATAGTATGTGGCCATACCTTATAAGATAACCAATGCTCCATTCAAGATAAGTAGGAAAGGAAACAAACCAAATATTTCTAAAGGAAACAAAGACAATGCTAATTTAAGCATTAAGATAATTGTGAAACTTTCTTTCAAAGAAGTGTTTACCTTTTGGACTGGAAATTGGTTCAGCCAGTGCAAGAACACTTATCACACTAATGAATTCCCTTTGTTATAACAACAGAAAGGAGCCTTTAATTTAATCACACTTAATTGACATATGACATAGCAGGGTACAAGTATTCATTCATCAGGAACTTAAACTTCGTGAAGTCTTTAGACATAAGACTTGATAAGAAGATACAATAAGCACCGTAAGATAAAAGGTGTAATGAGGCTATTGAACACAAGTGGACAGTGATTAGATTGACGAGACATCAAATGAAAGGTCTGACTACCTTTAGGCTGTCCAAATGAAACTGACAATTCCAAGAAGGGAAAAAGAATAATTTATCTACATGGAGGCTATACTAATGCTCTCTTAGGTCCTGGATGAACTGCAGCTATTCAGGTCTTCTAAAGCTACAGTCAAAGTTTTAGGATGGATATAATGATCTTGGGAATTGAATTTGTTCAATATGTTAAACTTAACAAAGATATAACTTAACAAAGATGTAACCTACATATTCTTTCTGGGGTTTTTTGTGATTGTTTTGTTTTGTTTTGTTTTGTTTTGTTTTGTTTTGCTTTGTTTTTGGGGTTTTTTGAGGGTGGGGGGTGTGGAGATAGGGTATTTATTTTGAGTTCCATGCCTGCCCAGACAATTACAAAAACTTGTCTTGTATTCAAGTAATATTCACATTTGATGATGAAGATCCATACGCTCCTGCATAGCATTGCAGGTGTGGAAAGAAGTTCAAGCAATCTTCTAGTTCAGAAGACCTGCGCTAAGATGGGTCATCGTATACGCAGATGCTTATAAGAAATTGTTGTTTTTAATGTCTCACTGAAATATTACTTGAAGGAGATACCAGAACCAGGTGCTAGATAGCTTTTTCATTCTGTTATTCTTAGAGGAGGGGCACTTTCCCAATGTCAAATCTAGAATTTTTTCAAGAAAATTTATTTTTCCTCACTGCATTCCCAACTGAAATAGACGTCACAAGACTCCCATCTTACCTGACCCTCTAAAATTTCTCACTTTGTCACAATGACTGTTTTTCACTGCTGAAACATTAATGAATTAATTACAATCAGGCTAAAGAGACACCCCAGGTATCACCAGCTATTCTCAGGCCCTTTGGTTCTCATAAGGAAAAACACTATTTGAGTTTTTGGGTCAGCTGGGATTTCTTGTACATCCATGTTTCCCAGACTTACAAGTAAAAACCTTCTTATGTTCTTATGTGCCTAGAGATCTTTCACATAGCATCAGGGAAGGTGGAAAAAACTAACTCACTTCAGTCTTTGGTATGGGTTTAGATCTTCCAGAGCTGAGGAGAAAAATAAGCAGCAAGATTTGGTTGATGGCACATTAATAAATCAAATTGCTGCCAATAAGTGTAAGCATAAGTCATATTTTTTCCATATTATTTTGGTTTCTATTTCAGTTTTGTCATAATAATTTAATTTTATTTTTAACAATTTAATTAACATCAGAAATAACTTTTACAGCCATTTATTATCTTAATGGAGATTGAGAGCTTCAGTTTAACAAAAACATATTTTGTATCTCGAGTCACTAACAGAACGGCAAAAACCGTTATAACTCCAAATATTGAGTTCAGTTGGCAAACTGTCCTGACAAAAGAAGGAATTAGGATTTTTTTCTATTATGTCTTCTTATTATTTATGTAGTCATTCATTGGCTGTTTAAGAATATTGTACAGAGTATCTTCTGGGATGTTGTATTTAATCTGATTAGTCTATAAACCTTTATTTTATTTTCCATTTTTATGAGTCTACAATCTCTCTAAAGTCAAATAAGATTCATGCTTAAAGTATGTAGCCCTGGAAATTCAAGGCAAAAATTAGCTAAATAATACCACTCCAGTACCCATCCTACTGTTCCTGCTTGCTCAAAGTGAAGGAGGTAGAGGAGTGCAGATGGAGGGCAGGTGAGCTTGGGAAAAGAAATAGGAGAAAGGTCACAGACAACATTTTTAATTTCTTTGTTTTAGTTGTCAATAAATTAAATTAATTTTTCTCAAACCTGTTTTGTCTGTGATGATTATGGGAGGCAGCTCTACCCATCCTAACTCAACATAGGAGCTTTTCCACCCTCTTTTCTCACCTGTGGTGTTGTAGGGAGGGCTGAGAGCACCTTGGTCAGTACTTGACAGCAAGCCAATGTCAACCCATCACAAAATAGCACATGCACTTCACAGTAAGTATGTATTAACCATTATGGGTTCCCTGATCCGCTGGAAATTAGGTGTCAATCCCTCGTTAATTTTCATGCACCCACATTTTTATCCAAAAAGTTAGAATACTGCTGCATTAAAATTTCACTTAGGGGAAAAAAGATAAAACCTTCATCAGATAATATTTTTTGAAATCTGACTATACAGTTTCATGAATGAATAAGCCATTTGTATTACTGAATTGTTTCAACTATTTAAAATCATAAAAGTATTCCAGAGAACTATGTAATCTTGCAAATAATTTAAAGTTCTAAAGTAAAGAAGACTAGCAATATTCTAATGACTGCCTGAAATTTAAGATCTATTCATATGTGCTATCTTTCTCCAGCCCTTCTAATCTGGTTCACCTGTAGTGAAAGAAAAGAGAGTGATTTGTAGTTGAATATTACATAATACTACATTATATTCTGAAGAAACCTTTCTCTAGTGATGACACAGAAATTCAGCAGCTGGTGTTAACCTTGCGTATATCATCCTTACTAGGTATCTGAAAATATACATCTTATTGAGAGGGGAAAAAACAATGAATTTTTAAAGAGTCAGTTGCATCAAAACATTAATTGTGTGACTTATGTAAGCATTTACAACCAAGAAGTTTTAAGCCTAAAAAGCCACTCAATTCTGTCACATCAGGTGTAAGAAAAAAAAAGATAGCAGACAAACCCCTAAAGACAGTAGACTGCAAAGAACTTGCAGCTTTTCTTGTACTATTTCATAAGCCTTCTGATCATCAAAGAATCCTTTAAGACAGATGAGGATTTGAATTTTAAGCTTTGAAAATCAACAAGAAGAGAATGAAACAATCTAGGAAAGAAATTACCACATACTTACAATCTTAAATATCAAAAATTATCATTCATCTTCATGAAGATAGAAATAGTTTTAGTTCCTTCGCTTTTCCCACATTTCCCACTTTCAGCAGTATATAAGCTTTTATTTAGAATGAAGAGTTTCTAGAGACCACTCTTATGTACACACACACACACACAGAATATTGATTTGGATTGCCAGTCATTAAAAAAAAACCTATCAAAACCAACACAGACTAACAATGAGTTATCAGCTACTATAACATGAGTTTTTTTGTCTAGTAATTTTATACTGGGGATTGATCTGACAAATCTAACACCTATTAATACTATTAAAGTGTAAACATTTCACAGAAGTACATGTATCTCTCTGTGTTCCTCCCACTGAAATTTACACAACTGTCTACCAGAAAGGACTGATTACCCAGTGATTTGATTATTACCACAGGGAACAACTCGATGATGAGTTACCTAACTCATAACAGTGAGTAACAGCTCATTCTAACAGAGGGACAGAGGATAGAAGTCTATCACCAATCCAGGGGTCTTGATGTCCTTCCACAATCCAATCGCACCGCACGAAACTCTCACCTCAGGTCATTTTTTTAAGGAACAAAGTAGATATTACCTTAAAATTAAGCTATTTTCATATTTAGCAACTTCTCTAAAAATGTAATTAGTTACTACTGAAAATTATCTAGATGAGAATCATACTAACTGTTCTGTGTTCCCTCTAACAACTAGTGTTCCACATCAACTAGTGTCTTTCCAGTGCAATTCTTTTACAGGGAACTGAGAAACCTTGGTGTTGTGGTTTTAGTGGAAATCAATTGATTTTCTAGGTGGATCTGAACACAATACAGAGGTAGGAGTTCCTGGACTCCTGACTCTCCAGAACTGAACTATCAAAAAACCCAAGAAAAACAAAAGCCAAAAAGCAAAATTACAACAACAACAACAAACCCAAACAAATACCCAAAAAAACCCCAAACCCTCCCATAACAAAAAAAAAAAACCAAAAAAAAACAAGAAATAAATAAAAGCAATCTAACCTCAACCAAGCGTAACAAACTGACTTGGCAGAGGAAGTCAGAGTGAAAAGAGATTGAGTGTGTCATAAATAAGTGATGTAGACACCCCATGTTTGAAGTTATGAAGATCCTATGTTTGGGTTTTTTTTTTCACTAAATATTTAGTGAATATATGCTTGTAGTTCTCACTTGTTTCTTTTCACTCTACACTCTAGAAATCCCACATTTACTTGCTGTGATGGTTTACTGAAGACTTGACTGCAGATATAATTTTTGATTTGGAAAAGAGAAACTACGGCTTATTCAAAACAGATAAACAGATAAATAGAAGATAATTGGTGGACAAAAAGAACGTGAGACACAAGCACCTTTGAAGGGTCAATGAGGAATATATTCTGAAAGTTTTCATCCTCAAGGTAAAAACACAACCAAAATTCTTTAAACACACGTGAACTTTATAATAGAACAGTATTTGAATACCTTCTAGCATAGGTGTTGTAAATGACTGGTAGGCTGAGATATGTTGATATTAAACAGTTATAGGAAACATGTAATGGAAAAGAATTTGTGTCTTTTGTGACATATTTAAAGGATAAGATGTTATTTTACCAAGTAGTTATGGTGCATGCTTTTGGTTGGTGTTTTGCTTATTTTAAAATCTCCTCAACTTAATGTATAGTATTTTTTAATTTGCCATTATCTAGGCTTTTCTTTTTCTGGAGTTGCAATTTTACTTCCTTAGATAAGACAAAACTAAGAAATAAAGCACCATTACATATTTCTGTGTATATGATAGATGGCAATGGGTCATAAAAATAATGTTCCATGTTTTTTTTTCCCTAAATATATTTAAAATAAATTTTTCAGAGATCTTCACACATTAACATTGTTTTTGACTACCTAAACCAGAACAGAGTAAAAGCAGCTTCTTTTGGAGGATGAGTTCCAACACCTTATGAAACAGTGAATGCAGATGGAATTTCTTAGTGTTGTAATTCCCTATTAACAGATTTCTTCTTTGCATTAATCTCTTTCCTTTTAAGATAAAAATTTTATTTGGTTTCCATATCTAAATTTTAGTCTTGCAATTATTTACATTTATATGACCCTACAGAAATCAAAGGGACGAACTGTGTCATTAAGTTATCTAGAAGTATGTGGAAAACAGAACACACTCACCCCTTTAATTACCATATCAAATACTTTAATCACGATTTGATGCATTTTTCAAATACTATTGAATTGAGTAAGTTACCCACATTGTAAGCCAAGTGACTTGTAAGCCAATGAACTATAACATAAGTGCAGCTATATGAGGGACATAACCTACATTCTGATGAGATAGACTAAATTAGCATTTAATAACATTTTACACCCATAATTAATCATAGTGGAAATTAGGACAGTTACCTACTAAATTACCTAGATATTTTATCAAATCATGTAACTGGATAATTAGACTTCTAAATTTAGTCATGTATACCTTTAATTAATTGTGGTTTATTATTAAGTGTAGATTAGCTCCTATTGCACACTTTCATCTACACATTAGGAGCTGGTTTATGGTCATTATTTATTCTGCTTCTGAGTTGGGTCATTCTGCTTGTTTGTATATTTAAAACATCACCTGTCACTGAACTGGAAACATTTAAAAGCATTTATAATATTCCTTTTTTTTAGCTCTGCCTCAAAACCTTCAGTCTTTCAACTCCTAATGCAAACATATTATTTCTTAATGCATTAACCATCTCATGCTGATGTCAGTCATATTACCTTCCTAATTGCTTCATGGTTTTTAGTATTTGACGCGACAATGGAATAGACAAAAGAGAAGAGTTTATTAACAGAAATTAACGAGATTTTAATTGCAGCGATTTCCTTGTCTTTTTATCCTGATAGAAAGCTATAGTGGTTCCTAATTTAATACCCCAAAAAAGTAAATCTTCATTAATGGGAAACTCTCAATCTTTTACACTGTTTATTTAAAACCTCTTTGACAGTTTATTTTTTTTTTAATATTGAGTATGATTTATATGCAATTTAAAGCTAGATTAACCATTTTTATGGGAATAAAATGTAAGGAGTAACTGAAGCTTTCCCAAGTGGAGATTAGCTAATCTTTTGAGAATCATTAAAAGGGAAGAATATCCATTGCTTAATGTATTACTGTACACCAATCGATATCTAAATACCATGGAGACAGACTCATTAGAATTACTAAAATCAGATATATGTACCCATTCCAATGTTTTATATTGACCTTTTGGAAGTCTAATGAGGTGGAATGAGAATGAAGAAAAAAAATCAGTAAAGATGTTATAATAGCTACATAGAAAAACAATGAGGAAAGAGCAGGAGCAGTAAGAAAGACACTGACATTGTGAGCTTCAGCAGTTATTTTTAATGCCAGTGAAAATGGAGAAATTATGGGGGACGTCTTAAGAGACTGAGATAAATTGCAGAGCAGAGAAAGGGAAAAGAGAAAAGAAGGCAAATGGGAGTTAGGAGGTCAAGTACCAAAGAAACTGTTGTGCCTCCAACAATAAAGGAACAGCAGAGAGTTCAGCAGTTAAAATAAAGGCAACAACCAGATGATGATTCTATTTTGGAGATTTAAAAAGTTAACTTTTTCAGATTTGTACAGAAACTGAACATACTTGGATCATCCACAAAAGCATATTTTAAATATATTTCCTTCTGGAATGTAATGTTTATAAAATAATCATAGAAAGGTTTAAAAAATACAGTATTCTTTTTCAAGAAATTGGATTTCGTTTCCTCATATTTATTTCCTCATTTTTTTATAAAACTACATTCACAATGAAAGACTTTCAATTATTTTCCCCAATAAGTCTAATAATGTATTTTTCACTAATAATGATCGAACTGGCTCATTAAAATCTAATAGGAACAGAAATAATCAGGAGAATGAAAAGTTGTATACACATTCCATAGACTATGCATACAGGCTGTAGTGGAAAGATATAGGAGATGTAGTAGATTAGCTCTGAACTTGGCAACAAATCTCCAAACATGGTGCAATAATAGAATGTTCAGAGGGATCAGCTCAAATCTCAAAAATATTTTGCATGGTCTATTGTGGAAAGAGGAGGGCAGTGGCTTAGTAACTATGGCAAACAGTTACTCAAAGATTGCAAGTGTGATCCTTAAAATTTTTGGTTAAAAAGTCAGTATGGACATCTCCTTGGAAAATCAGCATTTTCCATACAGTTTTATTTTAGAACAGTGTTTTGACAGATTCCTAATTTCAGATGATGCTTTCTCCTGTAACTGGCTGAATTAAAATTCCTTTCTGAGGCTAATGGAGCTACAGAGCTCTCTGAAACATTCCGTGGAAATTTTGGATGGCTGATCTGTGCATCCACTTACTAAATTTTCTTATTAGCTCTTCATTTGCTCCAAGTTTGGGTTAGGAGAAAAGGTCCAGCATAAACAAGATAATTATTTCATGACATTATTTTCTATGCTTTCTCTAATTTTATTGTCTCAGTGAAATCAATTGAAACTGATCTTCTTAACCTTTCATATGAGACAGATTTTGCTCTCACTCACAGTTCACCTTCCAAACCAGGCATTTCCACACAGCTACACAGCTGTGTAGATGATACTTTAAACAGCTTGAGGCAACATTAAACTGTTGGTACCACTCATGTACTGGTTTGTGTGACTATCAGACATGTTTGCTCTCAACTTCCAAAGCTCCTGAAATGGGTCTCTGATCCAGTTTACACTGATGTAAATTAGGAAGAAATCTACAGAAGTCACTGGGAATATGCATGTGTAAAACTTGTGCAGGAATTATATCCTCAGTTTGATTAATCCCTATAGTCTGAGCTAGCAGTACTTTCTGCAGTACTGCTTGTAGGGATAACAAAAAAAAAAAATTCCACAGAGAAGATTTCTATTCCAAAAGAGTGTTCTGGTGCAACTCAAGCATTCAACCAGAATCCATTAATTTAATTCAGTACTTCTTAAGGAAGTAAGATAAATCATGTGTGGTTCTCTCTTCATAGCTTAGCCAGACATAATTTTCTAACTAAACAGAGCTTTGTCATTAAATGCTGAATGACTGAACCTGAAAGGTGTCTTGGAAAACAAAAATGGATTTGAAATATTTCAGAGCATTGAAGCCAGAATCTATAGATGTGATACCCCAAATCCCTCACACATTCTAGTGAGGCCTCAGCTAAGACACCTGGAGACCTAGATTTTGAACAACCTATCTTAAGGGTACTTGGACGCCTTTCCATGAAATCAGAAAATTACAAACCATTCTTAATAGATTCCTGGATCCATACCAGGGCCCCATAATATTCCTCAGGCATCCTGTTATAATTCTAGGGTTTTAGGTCTACAGTAATCTAACCAGCATAAAATTAAATTACTCCTTTACCTCTTTCAATTCAGAATTGACTTTTCATGGTAAAATTTGAGATATCTGACTTAATGCTATTTGGCTCAAAACAAAATGTCAATTCTGCATATCAACCATTTATAAGAAACAGAATTTTCACAATGTGAAATCATGATTGATTAAAAGTGATTGAAGAATAAAGGTATGATGTATTGCTAAAGTACAATTTTTCACTTCGTTTACATATTAGTATGATTTTGATGTAATATGACTGTATAGAATTTTTTAAAAAGTGGTGTATTTCTGAGAGTTTTTTTTTCCTTTGCTACACTCATTCTAAAAGAAATGAGAGCTACTAATTTGGTTTTATTTTACTTTTGTTTTATTCTGCATAGGACAAATTGATGGTGTTTGCAGCCAAGTAGCTATATCACTTGTCCTTTTAGTGCATATTAACTTAGAATTTTAATTAAGTTATCAGAAGGAATTTAGAAATGTGTGCCTGTATATTTTGCTTGTTTTCTTCTTGTTTTTTGATCATATCTATTTCATGGTGCAGATGTTTAATAGCTTCATAATTTAAAGTTTTAAGCTGTTACCCTGAACACTGGTTGGACTTCTCTCAGAATTGGTATGGGACTGATAATCACAGGAGATAAAGATTTACTTGCCATCCAAAGAAAAGGATAAGATACTTACCGTGAGCACAAGAATTCTTATCTTGCTGCTTCAGTGAATTGGCATGCAAAAATTCTACCTGTAAATACCTGAGCTACAATTTAAAAAGCAATATAAATACCTACCTAATTTTCAGCTTTTGTATAGCTCCATGGAGGTCCTAAAATTATCTACTGATTATTTACAGATTAATTTATCTTGACAAGATATGATTTCAAATTCAATGTGAAAAATAGGATTCTACAATGAGTTGAGAAGCAGAATGCAAATTATATATGGAAGATCTGAGAACAAAATTGAGCTCTCAAAGTTTAATTTATTCACTGAAGTCCTGTTCTTATATCAACACAGCAAATACATTTAGTTGAAATACATTTTGGCTTTAGGTTTTTAGGAGTGAAATTGGATTCATTTTTAGTACTGTACCAGTCCTTTCTCTGTGACTACTGAATCTGCAAAAGGTTGCCATAGAGATTAGCAAGAAATGAGAATGTGAAACTGTATGAGCATCAGGCATAAAAAGTATAGTTTCAGAATTCATTAACTTTTAATAGTTCTTTTCTTAACCACAGTCTTCATCAAAGAATGTTGTCATATTCAAAAGAAACTTCCTAGCAAAACAGAAAAAAAGTATTCTGTATTTCTGCATAGAAGTGGTAAAAGTGTGTCACTTTTGTAGCTATTTTAAGAAAATCCTGGAGAAATGTTGAACCAAAAAATATTTGAGAATATATTGTGAAGGGATAGATACATAAAGTTTACTGAATAAAAAAAAAAGACTGAAGGATTTGTCTCTGTGTTTATATTCTCAAATCTAAATAGTTGGAATTTTTTATTTTTTCAGGCAAAGTTACAGGAATACACAAAGATTGATGTTAACTGCTGGAAAAAAAATACAGGCAAAGTGATTATCTACCACTTTTGTTTTTTGACAGTGGTTAATGATTAATATCTTCCTGTGATCATCTGCAGATGTTAGGATAGATATGTCTTCTTGATTTGCAATTGACCAGATGTAGTTTCCTGCATTTAATTTAAATTTCCATAAAATTTCATGAGTTGACTACAGAAGAGGCAACAAAATAATATCATATAATCTCCTCACTTCAATGCTTGGTGCTGAATCTTTCGCAAAGTCAGATTGATTAACTGATGAGAATCAGAAAAGAAACCCTACCTCTCCCAAAATTCCTGGCTATATTGGTCAAAACCACCAAACAGACCAGCTAAAATTCCTTTTTTCCCTTTGTCTGCAGCATGAATTGTCTGCTAGGATCTTCTGGGAATATTTCACATAATCAGGGACTGCAGTTATAAGTATCTGAGAAATATGTGTCACCTAAATTACATCCAGTGCTTCTGACACACATAGTTGCATAGAATTTTTCCAAAGAATATAACATTATACTTTCATTAAATTTGTTGCATTTTAAATATCAGCATGTGGATTAACTTTACTATGTAATCCCAGCAGAAGACATTTCCATTGTTGTTACTGATGGTTCCAGGAGTGACATTTAGATTGCACTTCTCTTAAGCAAACTGTGAGAATGGACTCAACCTTCTTTTCCAGATTACAGTTTTAAACCATTGTTCATTAAAAAAAAAAAAAAAAGAAAAAAAAAAAGGAAAAAAAAGCTTAACATGTGCAAACATTTGTATTTTGTTGGAACAAGTGATTTCGTGGTTCAGGTTTGTGTGATGCATTTATTCACAATCATTGTGTGCACTGCAAGGCAGCAAGGGACCAATCTGCCTGTTGGCATTCTTGTGGATGCTGCACGTGAATTCTGGTGGAAGCCTTTGAGGGAGGGGAAAGTCTGCTTTTCCATACAGGTAAACTAGACATATTAAGAGGAAAATACTTGTCTAGTCTGAGGGGGAGCAAGTAGAAAAAAAAAAAAAAAAAAAATATATATATAGGAAAAGCTACCAAGGAGAGCAAAACATTGTCATAGCTTCAGGCTTCAAAACCAACAGAAATAAGTACTTTCTGGGGTGCCGACCATACCTGAGGATTAGGAGTTTGCTGGAACCAGTAAGGTTCACTCAGCTGCTGAATAAAACTTTGAATAAAAGACCTGTTTTAGTGGAAATCTGTTGCTGGGATTTTTTTGTTTTGTGTTTGGTAACCTGTAATAATAGTAGTAGTAGTAGTAGTGGTGGTGGTGGTGGTGGTGGTAGTAGTAGTAGTAGTAGAGTTTGTAACATAAAGTAATTTAATTTCAAATCATAAAGCCTTTCCCTTAAAAAATGGAAATGTTACCTCAATACATATATTAGGAGCCTATCTATGAATATGTTTATGTACATGTAGAGGACTGTGGTTGTACACTTGAGAGCACAATCATACACACACATATATTTGCATGTACATATATATATTTGAACTATTTTCTTAATGGAATTTCTTGCTTATATCCTTTTCAAAATAAGTATGTTTTCAATTTAATTTTTTCTCTCTGAGAGCCTGATCAATGAATGAAAGGTGAAATAACTTCACACTCCTTTCAGATGTGTCACTGAGTCATCTCTGCACAGGAATTTTAGTAATTAGAATGATAAAAAGCAATCTAAGCCTCCTTAGCTGTAATTCATACAGCACATGGCAGTAGCACGTCTTTTACCGAAAAAAAAAAAAAAAAAAAAAAAAAAAAAAAGAAAATAGTACATTTTTAAATATAACAGGAAGCAAACAAGAAACCTAAAGTGCAAAACTTAACAGAAGAGCTGGCTGAGTAGGTTTGTTTCTGGGCATCCTAGGTACTTCCTCTTTGTAATGCAAGGTTTGGAACTTTCAAACATTCCACCTGGATGGGAAATAAAAAGGGGTTCTATTAAATCTGCTTCTAAGACACAAGTCTCTCTCCTTTCTGAATGTTTTTCCTAGGTATTTTCTAAGTTGTGGTCACCTATGTACAGGATAGACACTCTGCATTTTAAAATATTTTGACATTACAAATGAACGTATTTCTGAGTGTATTTTGGAAATGGTTGGCTGTTGAGATCTTCAAGTCTTTTGTGAGCTATCCAAACCTAAAAATGCCATTAATATTCCTGATTGTTACTATCAAGCCAGTTCTAAGTTATATTTCTGAAATGTATCTTCTGATTCACTTTTTGTTTGTGATAATTCTGAATTTTTCTCTACTGGTATCAAATTGAGAACACTGAAAACACTAATCTCATTCTCACAGTGGGATCGATTGACAGCAGTTTACTCTTAAAGTAAAGTAAATATGTCCCAACATCCCAGCAGATAGATAAAGACTCAAATAGCAGTTAGTGAAAACAAAAGAAAGAATAGTAGAAAACCAAACAACCAAACAAATCAGACAAAACAAAACAAACAAAAAAAAAAAAAAGAAAAGAGAAAAATAGAAGAGAAAAATAATCTTCAATCTAGTATTTTCTCAAGTAAGTCTGGATTTCTGTACTATCAGTGTTAGACAAAATAAAAACTACTCCCTGTAAAAAGGAAAACAGTAATTTTCTAAATATTCTTTCAGAAACTACCTCAAACTATGTTTAACTGTACTTTGCATTTCAATAAACTTAGGGCCTGATTTCATAAGTCCTCATTTACGTAGGTGTATCTCAGTGAATGATTCATGAGAAGAGGCTTTGGTGGGAGTGTTAGAGAACTTTGCAAAGCAGGTCCATTTTTTTGGTGACAGACAAACCTGTTTAAATTAAAACCTGTGCTGTTTGTATCCATCTGGATGCTCTGATTTCTGAGCCAATTCTTCTAATTATAAAAGCAGTTTGGCACAAATGTTTTAAATAACTAACTACTTTCAAATACTACTAGCGGACTATGAAAGAAGAAACCTGCACTTATAAGTTCTCTAGTTTTAACCAGAGTTATTTGATAATTTGAAGAGATAATATGGTTGATATAATAGCTGTTTATTTTTTCTCATCATAATGTATTTAATATGAGTTGATTTTATGGCTATGATATTCTTCTATGGCTGTCTGAATATGAGCCTAAGAAACAAATCTGAAACCTCCTCCTGAGGTGTGTACATTTATGAAGCAAGGTCCAGAAAGTTCTGTAAAGCCTTATTCTCTTATGTTTACATAAGAATTTATACATACAGTTAGGGTAATAAATCATAAAGTGAAAGAAAACTGGCATATCTGTGCATCTAACTATAATCTGAAGTAATCTATAGCTAATGCATTTTCTGAAAATCATCAGATAGGATTCTAAGGCAATTAAAGTGTTATTCACTGTTAAGCATTTGTGATTTGTAATAGATTAGTCTTTCAAAGCAACTATAGCCATCATACTGCACGGGTAATCAAATAGTTCCTACTCAACTTTCTTCTTCTGAATTTCATATAAATTTTTAATTAATGCCTTACATTACTCAAGCTTTTATGCAATTAGGTGATAAATTATTCAATTTTTGATGTTATGTTTTAGACAGATGTTAAATCAAAGAAGTTAATGATTGAACACATTTTAATAGATTTGCTGCTGTAGCTTTTAGTCACTTTAAAAATAATTCTTGATTGAATTTTTGTGCTTATAAAAGTGAAAGGCTAAAGACCACTTTTATAAAAAGTTCTTTACTGGGTCTCTGACTAGTTTCAGAGTTCTGAAGACACTGGGAATTATAAGCCATAAACAAAAACACAGATGAAAAGGAATTAAGTGGTATTAAGCATGACCCACCCCAGCCTAAAAGACTTGGGAAATCACAAAGTATAAAACGCTTCTTAGCCACGCTTGAAAAAGAGCATTTTTTCTGTTTCTACAAGATAAACAAACAAACAAAACCCCAAGCAAACAGAAAATAAAACAAACAAACAAAAAATCTGCTAAAATTATTCACCATTAAAGTGTAAAACAAATATTTATTCATTGATTTCCTGTTAATATTATGTCATCCAAGGACTGTTGAAAGTCAATATCGGTCAATGTTTTCTCTGCAGAATTTCTCTTTGGACAATGGCGTGACAGTGAGAAAGTTCTGGCCAGTTCAGGGCTAATATTTTCGGTAGCCAGAAGGGGGCATGGCTAAGACACAGAGGTTATTACATACATCATTCTCCAGGGACTGAGGAAGTCACTTTGGACTTGAGTTCCATGGCATGCTGGAAGGAATGGTTGGATACAGCTGGGGATTTTTCATGTGAATCGCTCGCCTCTTTCCTGTGCCCTCCATCATTATAGCATTTTCTGTTACTGTTTATTGTCCTCTTTCATTGCTGTTTCAGATAAATTGTTCTTATCACAAGTTGTGATCTTTACCTTTTGTGACTGCAATTCTGCTCTCCAGCACACCACAGGGGTATGGTGAAGACTGAATGAGAAGCACATGGTTGAGAGAGTTTCAGTGGCAACACTTAATTGGAAAACATTGTGACAGATAGGATGAAGGAAAACTATTTCATAGAATCAGAATGGTTTGGGTTGGAAGGGATCTTAAAGACCATCTAGATCCAACCCTTCTGCCCTGGGCAAGAAACATTCCAGGAGACCAGGTTGCTCAAAGTCCCATTCAACTTGGCTTTCAGAGATAAGGCATTCACACCTTTTCTGGGAATCATATTTTCCATGCTGCGCATTAAAGAATGTTGTCCTATTACCTTATCTAAACATAATCTCTTCCAGTTTAAAGCCATTACTCCTTGGCCCATCACTACATGCCTTTGTAAAAAGTCCCTCTCCATCTCTCTTGTAGGCCTTCTACAGATACCAAAAAACACAGTAAAGGTCACCCCAGAGTCTTCTCCACTATAGGCTGAACAGCCACATACTTGATATATAGCCACATACCTGATATATAGCTAAGGTATTTTATATGTTTATATATACTTATATATATCATATCTGAATAGTTTCTTATTTGCATTCTATAGTAGCTTGCCCTTCATGTCTATCAGTGAAGGACATTCTGGTTAAGAAGGCAAATATGGAATGAAAATAATGTTATATCTGATTTCTTGTCTTATTCTTCAAGATTAGGCTGTCCAGAAAATAAAGTAGGAAAACAAACAAACAAACAAACAAACAAGAATGACAAATAGAAAGATGCAGAACATAATTTCCTAAACTGATATATTTTTAGTAGTTCAATTAGCATGCTCTTTGGTTTCCAACTAATGATGTCACTCCAATACTGCCCAGACTGAGGAAAAAGATGCTATCAGAATTCTGCAAAAATAACAATTTTCTCACAATCTGACAATCTTTGTTTGTAGAGAGTGTTAGGTACCATGGGCGCATTTTAATACATGATTTCTTGATATTTGAGGATAATTACAATTAAACTCCGTTAAATTCTGCTCATCTTTAATGTTTTTATATATATGCATATATACACACACATACACAGAGGTAATATAGTGCTTCCTACAGAACCATTTTTTCAAAGATTTTCTATTACTTTACAGTTATTGATACAGTTTCAAGTTATCCCTTCTTATATATGTTTTGTAAAAAGAAGTAAATACAGTGTTTTTAATTTTCCCTAGACATTAGACTCTAGACCTTACTATTTCATTCTGAACAGATTTCTGACTGAAGAACTTTTATAAAATAAGAATTTTCACACTCTGAACAACCAAAAAGTAAAAAGTTGCAAATTTGGCAGCATGCTATTTTCATTTGAAGTAAAAATCAGCCCACACAAATTCACACCTGTAGTACATGTTGAATTAAATAATAAAAGAATAAATTTACTAGATAAAAAGTTTCTGGATAAAGTTATTTAGCTTTAGCTTTCCATATTACATTCTTTTAATGTTTTTATTCATTATGGGAAAGCAGACAGATTTGAATAGAATACAGTTTAAATGTGCATATGTGTGCCTATTTTGCCCCTGATTGTATTAACACTATTGAAATTAGATCTACTGCTGAGATAAAAGTATAAAAATTTTTGTTAGTAAATATTTTGTTTTGTAAGAAAATTATATAATTTGGGAGGGAAAAAAAAATTCCTGGTTTCCCTGATTCCCAAACAGAAATAAAATACTCTCTTTTTTGTATGACATTTTAAAAACAACATAAAATAAAAAAATCATAACATTACACATATATTTTATGTACTGATAAATCTAGAATCTGAAACAGTTCAAACAGGGAAATAAATCTGGAACAAACTCTTTGCTATTCTGAAGAAATTTAGGACTTTGATAATTTCTGGAAAGTTGGCGTTTCTATTATTTTTATTCCTTATCTGCAGCAAATGAAATTTTGTTGCATAGAAGGATGTAATTTGGTGTTGTGTTCTTGGATCTCTGTGCAGACTCAGGGCAATTTTCTTTTTGAGGCAGCCCAGAAAATTTTCCCCAGAATAGCAAAAGATTCATATTTCACAAGATCCCAACCTGAAAGTAGACTGGAACAAAGAAAAGTCTTTTAAAATGCATTCTATAAAAACCAGTTCAATCATAGTAAAGAGGGCCACCTTCCCACCCATATCAGAATGACAGAACAACATGAAAAGGTGAGAAAGCATATGAAAGGAAAATCAAATAATTTTGGATGAGTAAACAAGTTAGTATTACAGCTGACATTCAGTTTTGTATCTACTGGTAATTTAGTAAAGTTATTGATTAGATACTTGAAATCATTCAGATGGCCTTTCCGGAACAAATACAATAACTTCAGAATAAAATCATTACATATTTAACTGGCTTTGCTCCAGTTTAACCAATGGGAATCTCTTTGTACTGGTTGAAACCAGTTTTTACCTTTTGTTTGTTTGTTTGTTTGTTTGTTTCCAATTGGATCTGGTTTGATGCAGAATAATGTAGAGGAACAGATTAAGAAACTGTTATGTCCATGTGTGTCTAAGTTATTCCTGAAAACTCTCTATATTCAATTGCCATTTAAATCACTGTTTTGAAATTAAATACATTCTTGAATAACAATGAAAACTGTGACTCTTGGTTGCCATGACATTAGAAAATGCAGACCATCAAATTTTCAAGTTCATCACTTCACAAGGCATAAAAATCCAACACCTCATTTCCTCACAGACCTAAAAATTGTCTGTGTAGTTTTGCACTTTTTTTTTCCTTTCAGATGAATAATGGGATGATTCAAAAGGTTTGATGCAGCTCTTACCTCGTTCCAAACTTTCCAAAATATATTTTATCCACTGGAATTGTTTTTTGATATAAATCGCTTAATGGGGTGTACTGCTTCCTTTCTGGTGGTTGACCTTTTCTCCCAAGCAATTATCGACAAGAGACAAGTATAAAGCTTCAAGGCACAATAGGGCAGTTTCAGGTTGGACATCAGGAGGAAATCCTTCAACCTAAAGGGTTGTTAAACTTTAGAATGGACTAAAATGGCCCAAGGAAGTGGTGGAGTCACCACCCCTGGAAATATTCAAAAATTTAGTGGCATGGTTTAGTTGACAAGGTGGTGATCACTGAAGGGTTGGATTTGATGATCTCAGAGGTCTTTTCCAACTTTATTTATTCTGTGATTTTGTGATATGCAATATTGCTAAAGGAGAAGCCATTACCTGCATATTTTCACAGCATTCAGGGAGTCACACACACACCACTTGAGACCATAAGTGCCAGGAGTAGAGTCCTGGGCAATAGGCTGCTTCAGTGAGTTGATGGGTGTACCAATGGACTCTGTCCTCCCACACACTCCCATTCTCAGGACCACTTCCTCTTTCAGGTTTAACCTTAGTTTTCCCACAGCAGAGTCTCAGGTGCTGGATTTAAAAAAATAAATAATTTAATTAAGGGGTACAACAGCAGCTCAGCTTGAACTCAGTGCCTCTGGAGGGAGGACTAGAACAAATAAATCCCTGGGCAATTTTTTCTTGGTTCCCTCTAGATTAAAATTACTTGCATTCATCTTCTTGTAACCTTCTAGTTCTTCTGTAACATTTCAGGGTATAACTGCCTAAAAACTAAGAACAGTAGGATTTCTGTGCCAGAATGTAGCCTGGTTTACTTCAATTACTTCTATCCCTGCAAGAACAGCTAGACTGGGAGAGATGAAGAGAGGAAGAGATCAGATGGCAAAAATAAAAAGTACTGCGCTGAAAGAAACCCGTTTTTATTCAAATCACACTCTCCCCAGGAGACACCAGCTGAATATTGCATCTGAAGCTAAGTACATTTGGGAGTCTAGAAGATTCCCAAAGAGAATCTATTTAATGTTCCAGAGACCTCAATGAGCTTGACTCAAAATCTCTGTCAACAAATGAACAGAAGTTTTTGATCAAAATAAACACTAAAAAAACCCTTCTCTTGGAATTAAGGATCATCCCAGAGGAAAACATTGACAAAGGAGCTGGAAATTACTGGCAGGCAATTTTTTATGCCCATAGGTTTCATGCAAACAGGTGGGCAATTCTAACAGATGTACATTTATACCCATGGATTTTGCTTCCAGAATGCCACATACTGAGGACTGTAGTACTGCATTGTCTCAATCACAATCTATTTGAATTTTCATGGGATTTTTTTAAACTGTTGTATTACTTGTCTAAGCTCTAATTGCAGAAAAGAAAGAGGGCTCATAAACCTTAGTCAGCATGAACATGCCACTGTAAGATATTCATCAGGGACCCTCTTAAACATCTACTAAAAAATATTACTAAAGGATTAAATCCAATGTGCTAGATATATGCAATGCAGTTTAACAAAGGGGCTTTTGTTTGTTTCTAGAATTTCTGTTTAGTTTTATTAATCTCTTTTATTTTGGGGTTGGGTTCGGGATTTTTCAAATAGAGATAAATTCCTTTCCAAAATATTTTAAATGTAGAGAATTTTTTTCCACATAAAGTAGAGGCTTAGAAAATGTTAGCTATACAGTGATGCTGGAAATCTTAATTCTGTTCTTGCTGTGATATGAATGAAATAACATTACCTGGAAAAGAAAATGTAGAATGGGCATTTCAAATTGATCCTCTTGTAAACTGAAGAATGGGAGAAAACACTGTATCAAGCAATTGCAGGTTTGCCATTTTGTATCCTTGCATATATGTCGTCTTTCAAAATTATATTTTTGAACAACCAACCGGCACCATATATTTTTTAACTTGGAAAACACAGTTGTACTAGTATCTGATATAACTTAACTGTGCATTAAAGCTGACAGAAAGTTGTAACTGGAGCTAAAAGGCTGAATACCCTTTTTTTTCCCTAGCCATAGCCCTTAGAGACTCTGCAGATAATTTCAGACTGATGAAATCTTGAGTTTAGATACTATAAGAGAAGATCAGATTTATAACTACCTGAGGAATATGAATATACTGGGTCTATGGGACCTGATGAGATGTATCCCAGAGTCCTGAGAGAGGTGGCTAATGTAGTTGCCAAAGCACTTTCCATGGTATTGGAAAAGCCATGGCATACAGGTGAAGTCCCAGGCAACTCAAAAAAGGAAAATACTTAACCAATTTTTAGAAAGTGTAAAAAGGAGGATTCCAGGAACTACCAACCTGTCAGCCTCTCCTCTGTGCTTGGGAAGGTCATGGAGCAGATCCTCCTGGGAGCTATGTTATGGCACATGGAGACAAGGGACTTAATTTGAGGCAGTTGGCATAATTTCACCAAGGGCAAGTCCTGCCTGACCAATCTAGTGGCCTTATGTGGTCAAGTGACTACAACTATGGACAATGAAAGTGCTAAATATGTTATCTATCTGGACTTTCATAAGGTTTTTGATCTGGTCCTCTATAATATGCTTCTCTCTTAATTATAAATATATGGATTTGTTATGCATGATGCTTATCTCTCTTATGCAGGAATAATAGCCTGCATGATCTCATCCAGAGGCTAGTGGTCAACAGATCAATGTCCTGATGGCATTGTCAGTTCCCAGTGAAAAGTGATGTCCGTCAAGGGACTGTATTTTGACCAGCACTGTTTAGTGTCTTCATCAATGACATGGACAAGAGGATTGAGTGCACTCTCAGCAAGTCTGCAGATGGCATCAAGTTGAGTGCTGATGTTGACACCCTTGGAGGATGGGATGCTATCCAGAGGGTCTTGGACAAGCTCAAGAAGTGAGCCTTAGGGCCATGTACAAGGTGCTGTACCTGAGTGGGAGCATCCCCTGCTATTAATATACTCTGTGGAATGAAGGAATTGAGAGCAGCCCTGTTGAGAAGGGTTTGGGTGTGCTGGTGGATGAGAGGCTGGACATGACCCAGCCATGTACAGCCCAGAAAGTCAAACGTGTCCTGGGATGCATTCAAAGCACTGTGGCCAGCAGGGTGAGGAAGGGGATTCTGTCCTTCTTCTCTGCTCTGGTGAGACCCCACCTGCAGCGCTGTGTCCAGCTCCACAGTCCCCAACATTGTAAGGATATGGATATGTTACAGCAAGTCCAGAGAAAGACTGAAAAGATAATCAGAGACATGGAGCACAACTCCTGTGAAGACAGGCTGAGAGATTTAGGGCTATTCAGACTGGAAAAGAGAAGGCTCTAGGGGAGACTTTATTAGAGTCACTCAGTACTTAAAAGGACCTTATAAGATGAAGACAATATTTTTTTTAGGTCTTGTCCTAGAGTAAAGATTTTAAACTAAAAGAGAATAAATTCAGACTAGATATGAAGAAGAGGTTTTTCTTTTTTTTTTTTTTTAACAAGACTTGTGAAAGACTGGTACAGTTTGGTCAGAGACATTTTGGATGCTTCATCCCTGGAAAAATTCTAGATCAGATTGGATGGAGTTCTGAGCAACCTGATGTAGTTAAAGGTGTCCCTGCTCCTTGCAGTGGAATTGATCTAGATGACCTTTAAAAGTCCTTTCCATCCCAAACCATTTTATGACTCTATCATTCTAATTTATTTTTTCATTTTCTCATGAGCTAACACAGAAGGAATTCCTCTTTGCCATATGAGATAAAACTTGTTTAATAAAAGCTCTATACTGGCATTTTTACTGATTTAAATCTTTTTTCCTTGACTATTTTGAAACTTTTTGAGAACTTAAAATTATCAAGACTAACAAAATGTCCTTCAATGTGAAATTGTTAAAGCACATATTTTATGTTCATATGATGAAATTTGCATTTAAAAGCAGCTATGTAAGGGCACATACCAGTCTAAAAGAGAAATCTGGGCATATAGCAATCTAAAAGGACTAATATGGTTTCTATCATGCACATGTTGCTCTACATAAAATTATTTTATCTAAGGCCATTAAGTAAACCTCAGACTAAGTCTCAGCTAGGTCAACTCTGACTTTGCCATCAAATTTCTCACTCTCTGTTGTAATGAAGCAATGCAACTGGATTAGCAGGAATTCATGGAGAAGTGAGGGAGACAGAGCTTTGCTTAATTATTGAAGCAAAACCTTATTGTCCCAGAATAATTTAACACAAATTATGATACTTTAATTCATATCTACTTTAAAGAGAAATGACTATATATGTACATATATATTATACACACAAATATATTATCTATTTTATCAACTTAATCTTCTAAGTATCTATGATCTGACCCAAACCATATTACTGTTCATTAGAGTATTTCTATTGACTTTGGCTGACCTGGATTTGGTATATGTCTATACTAATGAATTTCTCAGAACTGAAAAATGTTTATATTCTGGCTTTCCCATGCTCTGCTTTTAACATTCTCTTTTCCCTCCAATCTTGTCATTCATCAATAACTGATCATAAAATGTGCTTTATTTTCCATTTTAGGGATTTTTTTTTGAGCTTCAAATTTTCCCATAAGGGTAAAAAGTCAAAATCTAGGCAACCTAGGAAGAAACCCCCAAACCCTGAGATCATTCAATTAGCTTTAGGATTCTTCAAACATTCAATTTAGTATTAATTGTTTATATGCTACAATAATTAACAAAAAATTCTCTCCAGGATTGGGGTAACTAATTCAGAACCATCTGCTGCAAAAAATTTGTTGTCTGTGTCTCTGTGTGAGCAGGACTGTGATCCCAGACGCTCTTATATCCAGGTGAAAGCTACTGAAAAGATTTGGATCCAAGGAAGGTTGATGAGAAGACTGGGTGACCAAGCCAAGCAGCTGAAGGGATCCAGCCTGTACATCTATAGACAGATAGACACGTGTTTCCCACTAATTGTCCTTCATCCTGATAAGGCAGTGGGTGAGCAGGATGAGGCCATTCACTGGTGCTGTTTGTGTTTGTGTGAGTGGTGATTATGTCTGTGTATGATGACCAAAATAGAGAAGTTTTTATTGGTGAGTTTATATGTGCTGCCCTTGGGAATACATCCTCAGCCTTGTTACTGGTTGGATCAGCACACAGGGGCCTGTTGCAGTCTCACCTGGAATAAGATTGTTCAATTTGTCAGCCCCAAAGAAAGCCAAAAGCAAAGAAATTGTCACTTCATCTATCACCTGAGTATTGAGGCCATTGTAACATCTAATAACTAAGAATTGCTCACTAATGAAAATATCTCATAGATATAGGAAATATAGTTAAGATTTTTTGTATTTTGAAACTATACAATCCTACCAGGTTATCAAGAAAAAAAAATACTGACTCTTTTTATGTACTGTATAACTTTTCAGAAATGTTCAGAAATAGAAGATTTGTATATCCTTTAGCCCCCCCCCCCCCAAAAAAAAAAAAAATCCTAGCTTGCCCTTGCATTAGAAAAGAAGTGTTATTTCACTGGAATTTGAATAACGTATTATCACTCAAGAGACTTAACTGGTAGATAACATCATGCATGGGAAAGGTGCATAAATTTACTGTTTGTTGTACTTTGTCTCTTATGGCTATAAATATTCAATAATGGAAAAATCAAAACAAAGCTTGTACATAAGAATAGTTGAAGCGACCATTTCCCTTCATTATAAACCACAAAAAATAAGTCTGATACTGTTAGATATTTCATGCCAGTATAATTATTAATTTTTAAAGCAGATGTAGGCTTATCAAGAAATTAAATTTCCAATTTTTGGTATTATTTCCCCAAACTGAACATGAGTACTTTTTCCTACCAGGTCCAGAGTCCCCTAGTTTCTTAATTAAATTGGAAATTCCTGATCATCCCATTTCATTTCACAGGAATAGCTGGCACTAACTTTAATAGTGAATACAGGGAATACTGTTTCAAGACCATTTAGATAGAGACAGCCTAATGCAGGTAAGTGCAGCCTTAGTCTCTCTATTGAAATGCTGAAGCCAAGAGGAAAGGAAAGATGATCTTGACGCATAAACCAGGTAAATCTGAGCCAGGTTGAGTCTGAGTACAGTGGGTAAATTGGTGTTGCAATCAAACAAGCAAGCCTCTCCCAGGTCAGTGCTCCTTAAGGTTTTTGCAGTACTTATTCAGTGTGACTGTGTTCTTCCAGATCCAAACTAAAAAGTTTGAATTATGTTGCAAGGAAATACAGCAATTTTGGTATTTTCTTGGATTAAGAGCCTTTGCACTGTGTTCCATTGTGTGATGCAGACTTACAATAAATATGCAGCCTTGAAAGGACTTTATATTTTTCTCATTATCCAACTGAGAGTAGGAAATGGCAGTGGGCAGAAGTGGAAGCCTTCTCTACTATGGTGGACATAGCTGCCATACTATTTTTTTTCTTACCACTATCATTATTCCATTGAATTTCTAATAGCTGCTCCAAATTTACCCTACTTTGAGTGCAGCTTGGCTCCTAAATATGCCATTTCACTTTCCTCAGCAGCAGGAGCTTCCCATGATGTACTAAAATTCCATTTTGCCTCCCCTTTCTTTCTGGCAGCATGCTGTGTCCATCAGCTATCTAAAAGCTTCCATCCCAGAGGAGACTGCATTTCATTAGTAATGTACTGTGTAGTTATATAGTTCAAATTTGGTCTGAAGATAAAAATATTAATAATTGGATCAGTAGCGGTTTGAATTCTTTATGGCCTCCATTCCTATTCCATCGTCTTCTCTCTCTGCAGTATGAGGATGTGCATGAATCTCTGGCATAATACTCCTGTCCTGAGGAAGCAACAAAACTCTACAGGGCTTCTAGAGACAATTTAACTTTTTGAAACAAGTTTTTACTTCATTGTCCCACTCTCAGGGAGCTTCATACACATAGAAGCTGCCAGCCTCTGTTCGGGACTTAATAGGAAGTCTTTGCCAGCACACAGATCAATGTCAACGAGATAATGATTACTGCTGTCACACTACTCATTTTTAAATGTGAAATCTGGACTGTCTTTTTTTTTGGTTCACTGTGTGCAAGAAACTAAATTTTTTGTGTGATCAAGGACACATTGATGGGTACTGCTTGATAAAACATTAAATTAAGTGCTTCTTAGAGGCACCTTTAAAAGAAACTATTACTGAACTTATGATGTGCTAGTGATTGAACTTGTTCACTTCCCATCTCCATGATGTCATTCTGATGAGCAAGTCAACACTGGAATGTGGCTGATAGTTAATGGAATCAGATTTTGTCCTGGCATGCGTCTGTCCTTCTATATTTAGAATTGAATACAGAGTTCCCTGTATTCAATTTTTAAATAATAGCTAAAGTTTAAAAATAAAGACTTAATAGAATAAGATATTTCTATGATAATAAGCATTCTGACATTCTTGGCACTTCAATTCTTCAGCAAAGCCATTAATATAAATTTACCTGGGTCACTTTCGAAACATTTTCTTATATTAACACCTTTCTAGAGATAGTAATATTTTACCACAGATTTAAATAAATAAATAAATAAATACTCTTTCTAAGAGAGAACTATAACCTTAAAAGAAAGTTAATATCCCAAGTCCTGCCACTGGCATAGTGACCATGAACAAGTTAATTAATTCACTATGTTTTCCACCCTGTCTTTAAAACAGAAATTGCATGTCCTTTGTACATTCTTTCTATTTAAATTCTCAGCTTTATAAGGAAAGCAGTACCCATTGCTGTAAATTTTTAGAGTAGACAAAACAATGAGATGTTTATCTCTCTCATTTCAGCTGAATTCTAGAGATGTTATTGTAATGCAAAAATTCAATAAAATAAATCCATGGTCAACTTGTATCTTAAGAACTTACTCTGTTTCTTTCTTTTCTGCTGTTTTTGAGTAAAAACACTAAACTATAATTGACCTTAATCTGCTTTCAGCACTCCCCACTTTCACAAAGCACTGTGGAGAGCTTTGTGGAGCTTGGGTGAACAACACATATGGGTACAATCACACCCCTGCCCTCATATTGCATGAGTCTCTGCTCCTTTTTCCCATTCTTTCTCTTATCAAGACATGATAACACAATGTCAACTGCAAAGTGTTGGAGCAGCCTCAAAAAGGCAGGAAGATTCTCCTGAGACAGGAAGGAAAGAGTTCTTTGTACCACAATCAGAAAAAAAGCTTTTCTTTAGCCATTATTATCCCTAGATCTGAGGGGAAATGTTCTACTTTCTTTTCCACTGACAGCAGCCTTACTTCCCCCCTGTAGACAACTCAAACACAAATTTAAAGGATCAAGTCTGGAGAGAAGCCACTAAGCTGATCAGAGGGCTGGAGCACCTCTCTTATGAAGATGGGCTGAGAGAATTGGGGTTGTTAAGCCCAAGTAGAGAAGTGAATATTCCAGTTGCACCTTAGAGCAGCCTTCCATACATAAAGGGGGCCTGCAAGAAGGTTAAAGAGGGATGTTACACAAGGTGTGTAGTGATAGGACAAGGAGGAATGAATTTAAGCTGAAAGAAAGTAGATTTAGGTTACATATTAAGAAGAAATTTTTTACACTGGGAGTGATGAGGCACTGGAATAAGTTTCCCAGAGAGGTTGTGGACTCCCATCCCTGGAGCCCAGACTGGATGGGTCTCTGAGTAACCTGTTTTAGTGGAAGGTGTCCCTGCCCATGGCAGGGGTTTTGGAACGAGGTGACCTTTCAGATCCCTTCCAACCCAAACTATTCTGTGGTTCTATAATTATGCCATAGGTGCTCATCTTATTCCTCCCTTCCCACCCCATACTGATGAAATGTGTATTACTACTACTACATCCTACTAATAAATTAGAGGATGACTATAGCATGGAATTATTTCTTTCCTGGAGGGCTGACGTAAGACAGCATTAATTATAAGCTTATATTCTCTGTTTGGTCTGGATTCCAAGAGAAAAGGTCATAATTCCAAAGATTTAGCATCATTGTGCTACAAATCAAACTTGATTCCACCAGTTTTCTTAACATTGTTGTAGTAAGGAAGAAAAAGGAAATATGAATTTTGAAATTATATAGTGCAATCTGTGTAACTGGATATGATGGAATAAATGAAATATCTTGTTTAATCTACCTTCTCCAGTAAGGTAAGTAAGCAAATCCCAGCATGCTGTTTTAGCTCTTCTAATGACACTAAGTCAAGGTTTGGCCGTTATTCTCACACTTTTTAAATTTTTTTCTACTCTTCAGCAGTTTCCTTCTCTTTCCCAGAAGTTTGCCAATGCTGTGACTGCAAACACATTTTAAAAAAACTAATAATCCACTAATGCTTTTTCATTGATCCAATATGGTGCTCTGACATTGGAGATTGTGCACTGTCCCTGCTTAATTCTACTGATTCTAAATTTGCATTCATGGAAGAAAAATATCTATTATAAGAAAAGTGCTGCTTTTCTTGCAGCAATGTCGCAAAATGTGTACAGAAATGTGGCAAATCTTCAGGCCTTTTTCTCTTGTTCCATTTGACTCTTGGAAGAGAAGTTGCTAATAGTTCTATGTTTCACATGAAGTTTTTGGTGTGTGAAAGATTTTTCTGACATTCACACTTCAGGAAGAGTCAGTATCTATTGTCATTAGCAAAAACCCAGTAATGATTTGTAGGAATAAAATCCCTGAATGCATAGCTAGACTTTGATTAGTGCTGGTCCAAAATGTCCCTGTTGTTTAGTATGAGGGAACTCTTTGTGAGATGTGTACATACTTAACAAAAGTGTGTGTTGTTGAGGGTTGTTCACGTGTTGGTGGACATATTTCCATGAGGAAAGTTGAGCCAAAAATCTGCCTCTGAGAAGGGGTCTCCTGTTTCCCTTTGTCACCTTTCTCATTATTTGCACCTTGAATCAGTTCTGCTAAGAAATCTAAGAGCACAAGTAAAGTCACTTTGTTTGGTTTACGGAACTGAATTAGCTCAGAAGTGTCTTACGAGAACAGCAGGACTTGGCTCAGGGTACATGGGGGAAAGAGGAAAAAATGGATTGTGCCTGCAGAGTTACCTCCATCTGAAAACCTCACTAAGAAAAAGGACCAGATGGTGGGGTGGGGATGTGAAGGAGGGTGGGGGTGGAGTGACAAATAGTAGAAATTTAAGCAATTCACCTAGTAAAATGAGACCATTATCTAACATGTATTAATTAAAAACAAAGCAAAACATTAATAGAATTATGTATTTTCAATCAAGATGGTAACTTCTTTTTGTAGAAAAAATTGATGAAATTTCTTCTACCTACTTCAAAATACGAAAAGGCAGGTTTATAATCACCTTTTTCAATCTGACATGTGACAACATAACTGTAGACTAATAGTGGCTTGGTATTAGTTATTTCCCTCTTCTCTACAGCATCTGTTTAGGGCTTTTGCCCCCGCTTATTATTTTTGTATTGACAAAAGTCTCCTGTGGGGAAATTCATCCTAATACAAAACACCAGAACAAGCTCTTGTGCAGCTCCTCTCATGGTCTCTTCTGAAGAATAGATGTAAAGGACCAGCAAGAGAGGATTAGACATGTTCAACGCTCAAAAGCTTTAGCTTTCAAATTTTTAAAGAATTGATAAATCTCTGTTACATCTATTAAAAAGTAAAAGTAAAGCTTTGCATCTTCATGACAATGTATTTATTTCACAGATTATACCCAAGTATGGAAAAAAAAATCCACTAATTACTGGGATGTGAATTTTTCCCCTTAATTTCATTTATCTCTTCATTTTCTTACACATATATTTATAGTTGTGTGTGAGGACAGAGAAGAGATCAGCAATCAGCTAAATAAACCACAGAGAACATCCCTACTTGGAAGGACTTTAAACAAAATTATGATATTGTCATAAATGACTTTTATTTTCCTAATAAGGGAGGAAGTTTGCACCACTTTTGGTTTACAAATTATTTATTCTGTGGTCTGACATCCTGTCTATGCTGTAATCAAGCCAAGTGAAAAGGAGTACTGTCACAAGGTTCTCATCACAGTCCATACCTCAGTGGAAGCTCAATGCCATCATGGAATGTTTTTTCTCCTCAAACCTGATAGATCAGCTGTGCACTTGGTCATTCTTACACCAGGTCAACCAAAACTGTCATTGGTGTCTACCATCAGATCAGGAAGTTTCAGCCTCAGAAGAACTATTTTTCACTTATATTAATCAAAAGAGTAACCCAAAACTAACACTCTTCTGTGTCCAGTCAAATTTTTAAGGTGCATTTTGGAATTTTTCCTAATAGATATTCGTAATAATCAGATTCTCCTGCTTTTTGGACACTGATAGTCAAAAACCATTTTAATTTCAGCTATGTGAAAGACTTGTATTTCCAAATATGCACTCATCCTAACTAGGGAGCTGCATAAAATTTCTTACAATACACGTGCATGTGCTCCCTCTTTTTCTTTAGAGACATCAAGGGATAGTAATGAAATTGTTTCTGGACATATTACTGAGAAAGATTAAAATAGGAAACAGTAATTTGAAGCTTCATTGTGTCACACCTCCCAGCTTGTTCTTCCCCTATAGATACAAATTTGGAACCTACACTTAGAATATATTTCTTTTACATTCAGTAACTTTGAAGAGCTTTGACCTCTCAAAGGTGGCAATAAATAGAAATACATTTAGATGCATGGCTCATCAGTATGGGTCCAAAGCTCAGATTCAATCAAAGGCTAAAGTAAAACTTCACATAGTGTTTTCTCCACTTGTGTATATACTGATTTCTCAGTATGTTGCCTCTCTATTATATTTTAAAAGGAAACTTGGGTTTTACTGCATTTGTAAGCAATCAAGGGGTGCTTGCCATTCAAGGACTTTTTGTGAAATATGCAGTGATCTGCCATAGATTGTAAATGGGGTCCTTGACTTTTTCTTGGCCTGTTGAACTATCTTGATCATATGAACACCTTTTATTTTATTGCAAAATAACTTCAAGATGGAGTAAAGTTCCATGAAAAAATAGAAATTGTATATAAAGTTTAAAGGAAAATGGAAGGGAAGAAAGAGTCTGACAGGACCACCTAGAGCTGCTCCTACTAATGTTGCTCCTGTACAACATGATCTAGTGTACTGCATACTTGAGACTATTTGACAGTGCTTTAGTTCTTGAAGGATCACAGGTGTCACTCTGAAGTCAACTACTATTTGTCATAAAAGAAGCATCTGTATAATAAGAAAATCCCCAGACATTTAACATCTACATCTCTATGCTTAGCCAGACAATAAACTTGGAATTTTCTAATGTTATCCTCAGAAGCTTGTTGCAAGTTTAGGCAATTGCCCAAAGGAAGCTTTGATTAAAAAATGCGGCTCTCTGCAATGGCTATGGCAAAGAAGCAGTCTGATAAATTATACTTTAATTTTTCATAGTTCAGAGTGATATGGAGTAGTCAGGTTTATCATAAAAAATAAAAAAAGTCTTCAGAGACCATTTGCACTGAGATGCACAGTCCTGTCCAATGATGTCTGAACTAACTCTTCACCAAAAAACACGTCAGAATGGCTCTTTCCTTTCACTGTTAAACTGAAATGGTTGCCCAATGACAAGGCATAGTTGGAAGAAAAAAAGAAAAAGAATAAGAGGTGTTGATGGATGCCTTGGATATTAGTGGTTACCATTTAAGCATTAAAGTATATATTTTATTTTCTTATTCAGAAGTTGAGCCTGAAAAAAAATTACGACAGAAACTATTAGCATGTTGACAGCAGTAAAAAATATATTAATCTAGCTCATAAAAAGTTGTCCAAAAGTAGCAGCTGAATATACTGTTGAGCGTATAGGAATATCCAAGGATATTCAGCTGTGTTCCCTTCACAGAAATGTAATGTGAAGCAATTTTCTGCCCACGGAGAACTCACCAGGTATGCCACTCTTTTACCATGTGTCAGCAGTTATATTAAGTATTATTCACTCTATGGCTGTCATGGAGATGATGTGACAGAAACACCATGCTGATATTTTTCTTAATGTTATGAAGTTTCCTTACAGAATCCAAAATCATTTAAAGATAGACATTATATAGAAATAGACCTATGAGTCTGACAAATAAACAAACGTGAATATTCTTGAAGGCATTAGCCTAACATAAACACTTGCTGTTGACATTCATTAATTTGGTCTAAAAGTAGTGTTTAGGCCAGATGCCTAAACACCATGCCATTTCATATTTGACATGTTTTTTATATATCCTCCTTCCACCTCTGATATAAATATTAAAATATAAAAATAAAACTGCTTCCAACATACAATAATCATTGCTATATTTACTCTTTGAATAAAAACAAAACAAAAACCCCCAACCCCTGTAATTCTTTTTGTCATACTATATTCCATGAGATTTCAAAGTAGAGTTGATTGATCTTGATCCAACCCACATCTTGTGTGCCTTATGAGTGGAAACCTTCTGGTTCAAAATCTCTGGTGAGAAATAAATTATGTGGAACAAGTAGGTGACATTTTACAAGGTCAGGTTTTCAATCTGTTACTATAATTTAAAAGGTAATTCCTCCACTCTTACCTGTTCATTGCTGTTTGGCTATTGCAAATGTTCTCACATGTGAAATTAATACTTGCCCTTTATTTGAAAAGAAAAAAATGAAGGGAAAATAAAATAGCCATATAGTAGAAATTTCAAAGCTGTTTTTTGTATTACACACACTCAGATAAGGTAGGAGTAAATCCAAAGTACTCTACACAGTGATATTGGTATGAGCAATATGTTGACAATTAAATAAAAAACTGGAAATGCATTTTCAAAAAATGCATAATAGATAGATAAATTTATTTAAAAAAAAACAAAACCAAAACCAAAATTCTATTTATTCTATACTAAAGTTTCTCTTTTAGGCAAAAGTTTTCTCTTGACAAGAAAATATACCTGTGAAGAATTCCCCTGAAGTTCAGTGAAATGCTTATATCATGACTTTGCATCTTCTCAATGGGGAGGATTGAACTTTCAACACTGGGAGCATCATCCCAAGCTCTGTCATCAGTCTTCAGGGATGGTCCTCTGAGTATCACCAAACTGAGAGACTGGCAGGTCTGAGAGGTGTTCCACCCGGAGAAAGGTGCTGATGCAGTCCTCTGTGGCCCAGAAGAGTCAAAGGGCCTTTGACTTGGAAATTCTGGTTTATAGGGTTGTAAGTTGTTTAGCTTTAGTCAGCACTAAATTTCCACCCTAGCTGGAGTTCAGATCAGTACTTACTGGAATTTTCCTTGAAAAGTCCAATAACAATAATATTATCTTGAAACATTCAGAAGTCTACTGATTATTTTTTGGCCCTTGTGTGGGCAATGATAGTAGTCCTTGCGTTTCCCCCTGTGGTCTAAAAAACATGAGAAAGCTGATATAAAGATGAAACTATGGGATGACAACAAGCGTGTATCACACTGGTCCAACTCAGCAAGATAATGAAGGAACCTGCAAATGACTGCTTTTGAAAATCCTAGATCAAAATGGCATGGGAAATTTGGGAAATGCATAAATTAGAATTTTCAGTTCTCGCTACTGCGTTTCCTTGGAAAAATTATCAAATACTCAACATTTTTTCAAAATGCAAATTATTTGACCCCAAAAATATAAATGAGGTAATCTCTTTATTCCCCCTACTAATAACAGATTTCATTTTTGTACTCCTCAGATAGATCCAGTCCAATTGAATCAGTCTTTAAATTCAGACAGGAAAAACCTATCCACTTCAGAATTTTACACAGTAAGTACAGAGGTTTTCTGACATAAGCTTAAGCTGTAAAAAATAGATTTGAAACAAAAATGTATAGAAGTTCAATGGCTCTTGGACTAGCGTATTCACTTCTAAACTGAAAAAAAAAAAAACCAAAACATTAAAAAGTGAAAACAAAGCTAAACAAACTCTAGACAAGGGAAGGGCTAAAATCTAAGAAACTGGAATGGTCTATGGGCTGTAGGATTTGTGAGTTTCCACCAATGAGTGCTAAAGGAGGGAATAATTTTCACTTGCTATTGAAACGTTGATACCAATACTCTTGAAGGTAACTCTCTCACATTGTGCTGGTACGGCATTCCCACAGCTTTGTCTCTTTTGTCTTAACAAAAAATCTAAAGTAAAATTCAAACAGACAAAACTCTGATTCTACATGGAAACAAACCAGGTGAGAAAATGGTAACACCATTCAGGGAAGCAACTAAACAGGGAAGAACAGTCCACAGTCAAAAAAGTGAAGGGTAAAAAAAAAGATAAAGAATATCTTATGGTTTTGGGCACAGGAGCCTCCTCTCTCCCAGCAAACAAACAGCTTTTTTGTGATGAAATTCAAGTCTTTTTACTGGAATTGAAAACACAAGGGAGAGGGCAGTTTGTGTTTTAAATTAAAGCTTATTCCTCACTGTGTAAAAGACCCTGTCTAGTCTATTAAAGTAATTTAGAATAATTCTTCCTATTATGAAGTAAATCTAGACTGCCACTGGTAGTAAATGTCAGAGTTGCACTTACTATCCTTGTCAAGAAACACACCACTGAGTGGTAAAGAGATGTGCAGCAATTTTTTTTAAGACGACAATATTAGAGTTCTTTGTAAAGGTAATTCATAGTAACAGAAAATCAGTAATTCAAAGCCGGATACAGATCTAGATCCAGGTAGACAGACAGATTCAAATGAATATATAGATAATTAGAATAAAGATACAAAGAATATAGGACTAAAGGTGTAAATGGAAATAATTTATATTTCTCCTTTCACAAAAATTCCCATTGAAGTCAGTTATAATACGTAGTTTGGTGCTTGTGACACATCATTTATTTATAATTCAGGACTAAATGGTGAGGAAATCATAGAAATTATCTCATGGAATTCTTTCCAGAAGGTATTTAAAAGCTAGTCACAATAACATAAAAGAGAATAGTCTAACTGAAGGCCTAACATGATTAGATTTTAAGATCTATTAGAGAAAATAAATGGGCTATTTTTTCCACAATGAGAGAGCCAATGTAGAAGATTAAAAGATTGCCTCCCTCAGTATTTTTCCTTTTTTATCAATTTTTTTTTTTTTTGTATATTTACATTTCAGGGCAATCTGGCAAGACACAAGCATGGCAGAATCCGTAATCTAAGAATAACTTCCACTGAAATAGATGGAAAAGTTTGCTTAACAATGCTTATCTGCTGTCCTGTTTTAACTTCCTTTTGATGTTGAGACTTTACTGTTTATATATAAATGCTAAGGAGCGTTTGACTTCCATGGCAGAGTTTCATATGGGCAATATAGTCTGTAGATACTGCCAGGGCATGACTCCTGATGCTTCTGTTCACCCATCCATCTCCTTTTCCTAAGCCATCACGGACTGGTTTGCTGAGTTGAAAGGAAGATGAAGTGTTTTGTGCTTTCTTCAGTGATTGTGGAAGACCCATAAGTTAAGGCTCCCAAGATTCCTCACAGAGATTCCTCACAGGTTTTGACCACTGCCTGGTATCTACATCAGGACTCATAGAGCCAAGGATAGCAACCACAGATTAGTGAAGGCACACAGCAGTAATTAAAACAGTTTGATGTTGCCCTTCCCAATGTAAAACAGAAAATTCCAAAACATTCAAGAAAGGGTAAGAAAAAAGAACAAATGAGAGGGCGAAAAGCTGCCAATATCTCAAGCATTTAATAGAATAATGTAATTTGTTACAGAAAGATGTAATTTGAAACAATCTGCTTGGAAACTTAAAAAGTAATCCCAGTAATAGTATTTTTATTCCCAAAATTATGATTACACAGAATCAGGATACAAACAGAATTTCTTCCTAATGAAAAAACAAAAATAAAAACCAAAGACCAGGTTTGATTCTCATTCTGTGTGTTTTCTGTGTGATTTTCACCTTCATTCCTTCCTCCCTCACTTTCTCTTTTAGAACAAAATAATAGGAGGAAATCTTACACTAATTTATATGTCCAAGTCAGGTTCTTTGACAGTGAATCTGTATTAAAAGGTCATTTATGTCTTTGAAATTTAGACAATTGTTGATCAAAATACATAAAAATAGCTATTTCTAAAGCACCAGCTAATATTTCCCCCAATGACTTCTGGATCGCTCACTATTTCTGCTTTTAACAAAGCAGAAGCATAAAGACTAATGAACCACTGATACTTGAATAATACAGCCTGGTGGGACAGAATCAATGGTAGTTTAATCCTTGTTGCTTCCTACTGCATTTGCTGCCTAAAGCAGCCTGAGAACAGCCTTGAAGCAGCTGCAGAGATTATGTACTTTTGAACTGAGCAGAGTAACTTTCTTCATCTCCGCTGAGAATTCAAATTTCCATTTAGTAGCCAGAGATTACTTTCTCCATACTTTAATCTTCAAAAGAATAAAAAAAAATTAACTCAAGATTTGAATTAGTCCCAAACAACTCGATTCAAAATAATAGACTTGTAAGCACATCAAGGGAAGTATAGGTTGGATATTAAGAAGAAGTTTTTTTACAGAAAGGGTGATAAAGATCTGGAATGGTCTGCCTGGTGGAGTCACCATCCCTGGATGTGTTTAAGAAAAGATTGGTTGTGGCACTAAGGGCTATGGTACTAGTGATAGGAAGAATCAGATGGTAAAAAGCTTTAGTAACATGAAAGAGAGCTTTGTGTTTCTTTCTTAAAAGAAAGTAGTTTTTTGTGAAGAAAACCAGCATATTTTTTTCGAAAGTGAAGTCTTACAATTTTTAATGCACAATATAACATTACACAGCTTCCTCGTTTCAGGTGATTAGTAGAATTTTTTTTTTTTTTTTTTTTTGTGTCTATCCTTTAAGATTAGAAAATTATGGGATTTCAGGAGTGGAATAAAAGTCTTGAAATGGTTTTGCTTATAAATTTTTCCAAAATGTTCACTGTTTGATAAGATATTATCTTAAACCTACCTTGAAAGGAAGAAACCATATATAAATCTTCATCTTTTCTGTTTTTTTAAATGCTTTATATGACATAAGGAGCTCAGGACTATGTGCTTTGTGATGAGTTCCATGTCTCTCTTTGGGTGAATGCATGGGCTTTTTTACAAGGAAACATTACTCAGTATAAATATATGTTTCTAAAATGTCATCATTCGAATAATCTTCATTTTCATTATATGCTGCCTTTAGGTCTCTTTTCCTAGTTAGATTAACTCAGCTATTCACACTGTAAAGCTATCAGTTGTGCCATATGAAAGTACTTTGCAAACCTCCCCTAATTGCTTTTGTAAATGTCACACCTTTCTTCAGAGTATCTTTTTACCTAAAGCAAATATTTCATTTTGATCAGTCATGCTTTACTCATTGCAAATTTCAGTGAGCTTATGGCTGTTGGAAATAAATGTAAAAATAGTTTTGTCCTGAGTTCTTGCTGAGTGTTGTTGAGATATGTTAAAATATGCCCTTTATTCATTAAACCAACTGGAAGGCTAGGGATTGCTTACAGAAGTATTTCAATATCATTATTGTGTTTTGGACCTCTGAAAGGTAACTAATCCATTACAAGCCTGTAAAATAGCAATTAAGTCATGCTAACATCTGCAAAGTGCTCTCTCTTCCTTATCCCTGGCATTTCAGTTCAAGAAGGGCACATCACCTTTTCAGTTCGAGTTCACACAGTAATATCTGGAAGATATTTATCCATTTGGAGTGTCTTATATACAGAGAAGTCATCTTTTTGCTCAACAAACCACCATTATTAATAAACCGAGACACACTATCTGTCCTGATTATGTTTATGCTTTTGGTTGGTTCTTTATTTACCTGCTTCTTTACTTACTGAAGGTAGCAGTGAATGAATTTCACACTGTCTAGTGAAATTTCATATTGGGCTAATGAAACAGCCAGGAGACTGTCACAATTAAATCATTCAGACTCAATTTGTGCAGCACCTATGGCGAAGCCCAGACAAGTTCACAGCTTCTGTCCTGGCCTGTGGCTGTAGGCAGCATCTATGGCAGCCATCTGCTTCTCTTAGACACTGATGGAAAGGGGAAAGAAACTGCACAGGAAGAGGCTTTGGAATGATCCTAGGTGTATTTTGATACTGAGAGAGTGAGATGTGTCACTTTTCATTGAAGTTTCACTGTTCACTTAGTTAATTTGTGCTTTCCTCCAATTTAATAGAAGTTCCATTTAAAGGCAGAGTAGATCTTGAAATGGCCCCTTTTGACTCATATATCTTCTTCTAAGCATCTATGCACAATATTTTGCTTTACAGTCTCTGATCAATTTGAGACATACTATTTCATCAGATTCAACTCTTTTAGTCTTTCCATTCCTATATGAACATAATGTCAAAATCGTACACTACTATATTATATTCTTAATTACTAATTTGCTTGTGATGCTTTTCAGCCTTAATGAAATTACAGCTAAAATAAGAACTACTAAACTAATGAGTTCACCTTCATAACAGAGATGACTGGTCAGAAATTCTATTTGCTACTTACAATTTTCACTTGGAAATATGATAGGAAATTGGATTTGGAGGATGAAAAAATAAATTAAATCCTAAATACAGTAAGAGGAAATCTGACAGTTCCTATAGATTCTAAAATGGAGGCATTTCTCTGTGTAAATTATGAAGACTGTTACAAAATTGTTTATTTTTATGTTTATTTTTCTCCTATTATTAATCTGATATTTTAAAATGAAAAGTCAGTCAATGTCCTGAAAATATTTAAGTGAGAAATTTCTAACATTTCAAAGCATTTTTGTAGGAACATTTCAAAAGTAAATTTTACTAAACTCGGGTCACATATTATTTTTTCTTCCAGTGAACCTGAAGACTTTAATTGCTAGTTTTATTTAACTTTTGTTATACCATACTTCACTAAAAAAAAAATATTTAATGATACTCTCCATTTTTTATTCTATAGTAATACTCTGAAAAGTGAATGCTTAAACTTAAGACATGATGTAAAATAATGAAAATATATTTTATCACTCTATGTCTTAGTACTAATAGAAAAAATAATTGACTACCATTTTCATAACAAATATATATTTCAGAAGATTCATTTCTATTGCTTTTTCTACTGAACTATTCTGTGTTAAATGAATACCAATACTTGCCTTTCTACCAATATATATACACATATATTCATATTAAGTGTGATTTTACATGTCTTTTTCATAATCTACCATTCTACCTTTGCACAACGTGTTGTACGTTTGTATTTTTAGGTAATTGGTATCAAGGCTTTTCTGAAATAACTTGCCTTCTTTAATTCATCCATACAATATTTTTACATGTTTCTTCCAGGAAGATTGATAAGGCAAAATTTTTACCATTGTGAATTTTCCAGTTATAGAGTCTGTAAATATTAATGTATCTATTCTTCTGCAGGCTTTTCCACAATAGTCTGAAATGCAAGCATTCAATTATATAGATCTGTGAGCCATGTTTCTTTGCCTTACCTACACTGATTTTGATTTTTACTACACTTTGTGTTTCTGTTAAACTATTGTGTTTTTTCCTGAGTATCTCATGGCTTACACAGGTATCACATTTTATTGGAGTGGTTTGCAGGTTATTGGCTTGAAAGACATATGGGATTTTCTCATAAATGTCCATCCTTTCCAAAGTATCTCATACTTTCCTCTTTATTGCATTTCTGGCTGTGTCCCCAGACCATACATTCTGAAGATCTCTCTGAAACTCTTCTTCAAGTTCCTGTTTTCCTTTTTTTTTTCTCTGTTGAAGCAAATCTTGTTACTCTTCTCTCTTCATTTATTCCTATTTTACATTTTCTCTGGAAATTCTCTTGACTAAAAAATTGCTACAGACCTGAAAGGAAAACAAACTAGTACTTGTGCAATATTTTACAAGGTCTGTAGTGATATTCAGGGAAAAACCAGCCCTCCATAGTGGATTTAGTAATCTCCTTTAATAATGGATTTCAGTTCAGGTGTAATTTTTACATATCTTGAAGAATCTTTTTAATTCAATTACACAACTCCCCAGCAGTTCTTTTCCTTGACCTCAGCATAAAATGCAGTGAAATGCTTGAGGAGGCAGTTCAATGTGAGCAATATTCTATTATAGTTTTATATTTAGTGTTTGGATCTTCTATTTAAAGATAAGTGAAATCCTGGTACCAAAAGATGATAAAAAGGATGATGAAATGGTAACTTCATTCTCTGTAACAGCAATATTCTACCTATGGCACACATAGCTGAATTTATAGCACAAGGGCAGAAATGGCTTTGGATCATAAATTATTAGTGGGGGTTTGTAGCACCTTTGCTACCATAAGAGTCACTGGCTCAATGCAACCACCAGAAATCAGTAAGTTTGATTTTGTGAAAATATTTTTCTGAAAATACAATTAAGACCAGAATTCTCCAAATGTCAGAGGTGGAACAGCTGAAAGGGATATAGGTTCCTTGCACAAATAGAATTTTGCAGAGGAAGATTATTTATGTTATCAAAATGCAACTAATTCTTTGGACAAAAGGAACAAAGAAAAGGGACACAGTATAACTGTTGCAACATTTTTGGTAGTGAGAAGCATCTAAGGGTCCTTCAGACCTTTATGTATCTAAAATTCTTTCAGGCAGCTCCATCCTCTTCTCAATTGGTCCCTGAAATGTAGGAACATAGAGACTTGCCATATTTCTGTAAGTCACCTTTCTAGCAGACAGCAGAGTGTGAAAGAAAAGGAAATTATGAAGGGATCACTAACACAGAGGTAAAGTCCAAATGAGTATGAGTTTTTGTGCAATAACTTACATAAATGTAGGTAAATTTATATTTACATTGATTTTAATAGTGTTTTATATAAAAAAGCCTCCTCCAAAAATAAAATCCCCATCAAACTCGAATGCTAACAAATCAAGCATGAATTTAGCATTGTGTAAGATTCATAGCTTACAAATGAAAAAACAGTGCATAATCTAAAAACATATGCTGCTATGACTACTTTAAAGTCTGAGAGTTTCAGCAATAGATAATGTGACAAAGTTTCATGCCACTTATTTATACAGGCTTTTTCAAAAGTTTTGCATTATAGTTTATGAAAAGAGTATATTTAGTATTTTTATTTAATTATAAAAATAAGCACGTGCTTTAATATACTGGGGGAGCATGTTTTTTATTTTGTTGCATTCATGTAGTAATAATTTATTTTTCCAAACTGACAGCAGAACCAGAGAAGTTTTTTTATGTGTATTTTGAAATCAATTCTTGCAACTAAAACTAATTAAATCTCAATTTTTTAGAAAAAAAAATCCTGAAACTTTGGATTTTGCATTGCAAAGGAAAATAATTTTTAAAACTAAAACCGAAGGAGTAATGCATGCTTTTATTTTATTTTCTGTTTTTGTTTGTCTGTTTGTTCATTTGTTTAGTAGCAGTTTCATAGTTCTACATTCAAGAAACTTAAGAAAGATTTGGATGGATCTGAAGTAATTTTATCACCAAAAAGTGGTAAGTTTAGATTCTAGTAATTGTGATGTCTAACTGCTATTAGACTAAGAGCCAAAAGGATCAAAGGGATCAAAGTGAAATAGCTGCATTAAGTCACCTTCACTAAAAACTCTTTCCCACCTTGTTCTTTCTTATCCCTGACATCTGGGTGAAAAGATTGTGATTGTATATATGCATAAACACACACATGAAAACATACATACACACATATACATTGCTCAGCTAGTCAAAGCATAGTGCTAACAACACCAAAGTTGTGAGGTCGAACCCTGTATGGGCCATTCACATAAGAGTTGGACTTAATGATATTTGTGGGTCACTTCCAACTCAGAATATTCTATATATTTGAAAACAAACATATTCTATGTTTAATTGTCCTGCTGTGAGAGACTGGAATGTTACTGGTCAATGACTCAAAACAGCCAGCCATTTGCAGAAGTGTCAGGTTGCTCTGCCAGGATTAGTATTGCCCTCCTCCCCCGCAAAACCAAAGGGAAGGAGGAGAGTTTTTGGACGTGTAGTGGCAAAACATCTGACCCATAAAAGACAGAGAGGGTGAACACCCATTACCAGAGGCTACAGACTGGGGTTTGAGCCACCAGGGGTATCACAACCAATGAGGAAACTGGAAAGGAGAAGCCAGGGGAAGTTCAGACATATGGGGAAAGGAATTGGGATGGATCGCTGTTATGTGAGAGTCCATGAAGAAGAGCTTTCTGTCCATGCAGGCTGGGGCAACTCTGTGGTAAGTCTCTCTGAAGGAGGGCTCTCAGGATTTCCTTGAGGGGGAAGGAATCAGAGGATTCCACATTGGTCCAAGAAGGACAAATACTTTATTTTCATAAGAAGATGAAGAGACATATTAGCAACACTGCAAGGCCACAGTGTTCCACTATGAAAGGAGAATCTAATGGGGATACATTTTAAAAGAGATGATTGACATACCTAGATCACTGGCTGAAAATACACATTACCTTTCCCAAGACTAACTTTGCAACAAATATTCAGAAACTACAGTCTTTTTTTCATCAAAAGTTAACCAAAAGTATATACAGCAAGTTAAAAGTCAGGCTATAAAACACCCAGCTATACATGTATGTATTTGCACAAATTATTGACGTATTTTATGCCAATAGTGAATGAACAAGTTCATTATGGAGGGAGCTCCTTATAGGACTCTCACCTTTAAATACAAATGAAGACCTTGCCTGATTGTACATGAGTTACAATGGATTGTAATTCTTATCTTCCTAATTAGACTGATTTTCTAATTTCATTTGATATGCAAAGATTTGTTTCATCCTCTACAGTCCCCTGGTTTATTACTGATCTCCTAGCATAGAAAAAGATGATAGAATAGAAGAAATGAAGAGGAAAATGACTGCAACACAGAATGAGAATGCTGTCTTTTGAAGTGACTTTACTGCAATATTTATGTAAAGACATCAGTCTCTGAATATCATAATTCCATAGTGCAAAAAGATTTAGGCTTCTGCAAATATGAATCTAATAAGACCAAGACTGGTCTACCTTTATTGGATATTAAACCAAACCGTTTTTATGAACTTGGTGTACCAACTGGTTGTGTAAGTGGCCTTCCTGGGGCTAACTAACAGAGATTATTGCTTTCTTTAGTTGGCAAGACCAGCCTGGTGAAAGTGTAAATGTGGCTTAGCCCAACAAAGAATATAAAAACTAAAGAACAATTAACACAGACTTCTAAGAGGTCAATGGACTTCAGCTGTCTTCAGTCTATTGCTCCTCTCTAGTGATTGGGAATGCTCAGCATCAGGATGACAGAGCACGCAGAGAAACCAGTAATGGGCAGGAGATTTGTACTGTGATTTGACTGTAATATGTGCCTGTAATATGCTCTCAGTGCACTGCCTGTGTGCCTTTCTTAATGCAAAACACCATGTAATGACAGCAAGTATGGTATATCACAGGTTAAATCCTCTTCATGCAGAGGAGGGTTTCTCTGCAAGAAGCTAGAGACAGAGCACTGGACTCTGACAGAAGAACATAATCCTTACAAGGTGTTATTTCTTTTATTCAGCTGAGTATGTTTGAATTCTGTCAGGAAATCTACAGTAAGCCTAAGGCAGAGATAGCCATTTCTACTCTGTTTTGAACCTGTTATGAATTTCTCTTGTAGCATTATCCTAAATTTGATCATTTGCATATCTAAAATAATTGCATCTTGGATTTAAATTTAAAAGGTACTTTTAAAGAGGACAATTATACGCACATATTGCTGCTGTACTATATTATCATCATCAAAGAAAGAGTTCATTTACATCAACAGCGTGAAAGTCAAACAGGCAGTCATAGGAACAGTATAATGAATAAAAAGAAAAACACCTCAGCTGCTAATAGGAATAAAGCTCTGTTACAATAATAGTTTCACTAATTCCAATATGATTTCATTTTATTCATCCAAATATCATCTGGTTAAAAATTTTCAATAGTTACAGTGGGTAATATCTAAAATAATACCTTGTGGATTCTATCAACTTTGTTTTCTCCGAATGCATTTGCTTTTAAAGTGAAATCAAAGTAACAAAGTAATTAATTACATGACTCTGATTCTACTCTGGTTAATTACACATATACATTGATCAAATGACTGTTGATGATTTTTTTGTTAAAAACTGTTCAAAAATGCCTAAAAATTGTTTCAGCAAACTTACTCTGGAAATGTTCTTATCAGTTATTATTGGGCTCTATATTCACATTCTAACGTATTTATATAAGATACAGAAGAGATTTTATAAATTATCACACTGTACAGGACAATGGGTCATCTGTTCCAATTTTCCTAATTCAGGATATGACAACAAGGCAAGAATATGAGAACAAGTACAAAATTATCCTTCCAGTGATATGTTTTTCACAGCTACAGGCCACGAGGGATTTCAGAACTAGATACTGCATTTAGAATGCTGCATTTAATAGGCACTGATAACTTGTCTTATCTATTTGGAAGTAATTTATACCTACAATTATAAGTTGTGTGGAAAAATAATTATTTTTCTTTTAAGGTTGCTAACTGATAATTTTACTGAGTGGACTTCTTGTGATCAGTCATTCTCCATTTATCACCTGAACATCTTTCATCTCTGTGAAGTCTCATACTTTTGGTCCCTCATCTATTATTTTTTCAATCTGATGAATTCTCTTTCATTAGTACTTCCTGATTTCATCCTGAAACATTTTTGTTACCTTTCCATGTTCTGTTCTGCTGTATGTGACTATCTGTTCTGTATGTCAGTGCTCCAAGCCATTTTGTGTGGTGTGTGGTAGATCCATATCTAATTATGAGAGAGTGCATGGCGGAGCAATAGGCTAATGAACCACTGCAAGGGCTTGCTCTGAGCAAATATTCAGTTGTTTAGTATTAGTGTCACAAGGTGGAAGATTGAACATAAAGTCTATTAAAGTTCATATGTCAACAACACCAAAAAATAAAAAAAAACTACTTTCAGTATGAAAGGCACTAAAAAATGTAATGAACACAGAAATAGA